>NC_051181.1:122714659-122877159 GCF_013339695.2 Rhipicephalus sanguineus
AAGGCACCTAACGACTTCAAGAAGGCGAGTAGAAGGAAATAACAAACGTCGGTATCGAAAAAAAAAAAAAAAACATCCACGCTTCTGGCTAAGCTTTATCTTCGATTCAATCGTTTTCGCACTCACCACCGGTCCGCGAGGCCATATAGTATCGATGAATGTCGGCATACAAAACAGCGCATGACTCTGCGATGTTATGACTCCTAGTCTTATCGTGAGCTCATATCAAGTAGTGGTGTGCCGAGATGTTCTCGAAGTTAAATTGCTATTCTTCCTACAGTTGTAGCAAGGTTGCGGATAGCAGATGCAAAGACGGGGTTCACGGAAGAGTAACTCGATCGCCCACTGAGATCCAGCTTGGAGGAGATCGTGGCGACTGACTCAGAAGGGGGTGACATATCGGGGCGGTAACACAGATAGTTTTACGAGTTGCTTGAACATGGCGTACTTTTAACACAGCTGGAAAGTCTGCGCTGACGTTCGTCTTGTTCTTTTATTTTGTCCAAGCTTGACAGACACGTTCGCACGCTTACAGAATAGTTGGGAATCGCTTACCGTGGAGTCAAAGCTCAAGCGTGAGAGTTGCCGTAATAGAGGACTCCGCGCACTACTCTCAACCACTCCTTCGCGAAACGAGGGCCCAAGTAAAACAGCGTTCCTGCATTCAGCCACCATCGCAACGCGGTCGCCGCGGTTGGGAATCGAACCCGCGACGTTCGTTCGCTGGAAAACCACAGAGCCTTTCGAGTGCTGAGGGGAATAGGGGGAAAAGAAAGACTTAAAACGACGTGACGCACTATGTACTACATAGAGATCCTGCCACCCCAAATACCAAACAGCTAGGGTCACGGCATCATCACAATCATGACGTTGCCCTTTCCAACTCGCTTCCTTTAGACGCTTCGTTCAAACCTTCCAGCAACAAGAAAAAGAACAAGAAGCGACGTGCATCGCACACAGCTGTTGCTTGCGCACTTCAATCGTAAATGGCGTTCCGCGGCAACGAGGGGACGGGGCAGGGGGGGGGGGGGGGGGGTAGGGGTTCGCGAGCAAGGAGCTCGACCGGGGTACAAGTCCTGGGCCGAAAGAGCAAGTAAACCCCGCGTGCTGCTCTGGGCAGCATCGCGCGCGCCGCTTAACCCGAACGGCGCAGGACGAAATCGAAACGACTTTACTCGCGTAGGCTAGCAGGCAGCTCGACGGGTAGGCAGGTGGGCGTAGAAGTCACCGAAAGATGACGCCGCGTCGTAATGCCCCCCTCCCCCTCTCCTCTCCCATCCAGTCCCCTTCCATTCCTTCCCAGTGCGTCTGCTTCCACGGTATATAGTACTATAACCCGCATCGCCTGCAATGCCTTCTTTTCCCCATGCTCAAAGAAAGCACTTTTTTTGTACAGTTGTACAGTAGAGCACATTGCATACAGGGTTGGCCTCTCTCTTACACTCCCTCTCCCCTTCCAATTCCTCGCCGCATATAAGCGATCCCGAGTTCCTTCCGAATCATGCCTCCTTAGCCACGTCCCCCCACCCCGATTCCCCTCTAGCCCAAGATCTCGACCATAGCGTACGCCTGCTGTACCGTTTCCGTGTTTCGACCGAAAGCCCGGACCGCTTTATTTACGTTGTCGGACGGCAGCACCGCCAATCGCTTCCGCGGCCGGCAATTCTACACGACCTCCATCCTCTTTCTTTACTCTCTGCTATCTGTGCGTGCGTTCGCGTGCATTGCACGCCAGTTCATGCGCGCACCGGCAACGTATGGCGCCGTGCTCGCCATCATTCTGAACGAAAGTTGCCGAAGAAAGAATGAAGGAGCGAGACTTGTGCACTGCAATGGGAGAAGCCATCGTAAACTTGCTCCGCGATCGTGGGGACTACAGGCGAGCTGGCGAGAAAGGGTGAAGGAGAGCATTTTTTCTTTTGTGCGTGTATTTATGTGGCCGGAGCAGTTAAACATCCCTCCTTCGAATTGCATCTCGTCCCCCTCCCATGTTTAGATAGACGTCGAAAAATAAAGATAAACAAGAGCATCGCGATGCGGAGGATGCTGGGAAACCGGTTCGAAAGGATTCGCAACGGTGCTTCGTGGGGGTGAAGTCAGTCGAGAAATTGGAAAAGCCTCGAGCGGTGGTTTGGAGGCGAAGGAAACGAGAGGAGAGCGAGAGAGGAAGAATGAAGAGGAAGGGAGGGGGGTGGAAAATGTACCGCATCTTCGCCGGACGACTCGACCAGTGGTCATTACGCGTGCCGACCTCTTCCCCCTCACGCTCCTTTCTCCTGATGCTCGTCCGTCGTTTTTTTTTTTTTTTTTCGGACGAGTCCCACAGCCGATCGAGTTCAGCGAAGTTTTATAATGCCCTGCGCGTGCCTGCCCAGCGCGTTCCAAGAAACCTTCGGAACGAAATGACTCCTTCTTCGAGGCGGTGTTCTCAATTGCTTCAAAAAAAAAAAAAACGGGAATAACAGATAGAGAGAGGGAAAGAAAGGAAATGTGGACCAATGGCACCGGAGCAAGACGTTATTGGCAGGATTTTCCACAAAACTCTATAAAATGGGCATAGTGGATAGCCCCGAATGAGGTGGCTCAATGAAGGGACCTGAATTTACGTGTATGTGTATGTGTGAGTCTGCAACGACTGCCATTTGGATTGATTCACTCTGCGAAGAACAACTGGGAATCGAGCTGAGAAAGCACTCCGGAACAGCACTTCCTGGGTATATTCGACTTTGATGGAACCTTTTTTCTTTAAAGTGGTCTGTGGGAGAGTGAGGGGAAAAGAGTATTACAGTGAACCACATCCCATAAAAGTGAAGCCGAATGGTATAATATAGTATAGATGACTAATACGAGCAACACGTCTATCCTCTAGAGAACCCTTCAAACAGTGCATTGGACATGGCGGCGCAAACAGATCACCACACGTACGTACGACGTCACACCTATTTCTTCCTGAATATGCGCCAAATGTGAAGGTGTTCTTATTGCATCAAGAGATTGCGACTTTGCCAAAGTGCACGAAGGTCTCGCTTATCACATTCCAAATCGGATATCTAAACAAAAAATGAACTCATTCTGCGCGTTAGTAGCCCATCAGTCACCATTACGAATCGTCTTACAGAGCCATATAACGCCCTGCATCAGCGTACGGCCCCCAGATGAACGTAGTTGGATTCAGCCAACCGAGCTTGTACGATAGGCGCACGGTTAAGGGCGACGGCTACAGGTGTACAGAAGCCCTTGCTGAGAAATCAGTTCGAACGATGCGAGCAAAGATCTTTTAGTAAGAACTTAACGCAGACGCAGCTTGCGGTATGCATTGAGAGCCCAGCCAATGCGAGAACTAGAAGAGGACGATTGCGGAAACAAAAGTTGGCCTCACAGAGCCATCGAGTATGTACAGTCAAATCTGCAGACGCAAAGGAAAGAAAGAGAACCTTCGGCAACAAAAGAGTACACGTTGGCGCAGCGGCAGCAAAAAAGACTAGCTTCAGACCGTAATGAAAAAGAAAAAAAAAGAAAACCACAATCAAAGTAAGAGATGGTTTTGAGAACGGTGAGAGAACTACGCCCCGAAGTTTTCGCTTTTATACCTAGTTTAATGGGGAAGCAAGGAATCGATAAATTGGAAGATCGAAGAGCGGATCCATTTTCGACGCAGCCAGCTGGACGAGCACTATATACACATACATAGACCAGCAAGTGTGTCAGGTGCGGGAGAGAACACCGCTGTACCACATCACTTATGCCATCTCCCTTTCTTTCCGAACGTCTCTTCGGAAAAAAAAAAACAATAATAAAAATACCTATCCGCGTAACCGAAATAGAAAACAAGCACGGGTCTGCACGACCATACGCGCGTACGCCATCTCCTTCAACTTTCGCTCCAAACACCAAACCCTGCTTTGTTATTTTTCTTTATTATTTTCTTTTTGTTTTTACTTATCGGCTTTCTTATTACTGGTAATATTGAACACGTCTGCAGGAAGGTGGGCAAGTAAAATGCATAGAACCAAACCGAAACCCTCCGAATGAACGAATGAACACACCATGTCTTATTATTTTATTTTATTGTATTTTTACATGTATAAACGAACATAGCTCTTGCTCTTTTTGTGCAAGCTGGGGTTTTTACAATGGTGTTCTCACCCTGGTTAGGGGCGAAAAAGAGCCGAGATTCAAGTAAAAACTGCACAAAACACGAGACTGCTTCTGTCGTGTGAATGGGAAAGAGAAGTAAGGAAAAAATACGAGGAGAATGGCGGGGAAATTAGCATCGGAAATCAAATAGAATCGAGCGGTCCGGAACGCGGGTTCCTAAAAAGGGACGAAACGGATGGGTTGGATCACTCTTTACCTTCCTCTTTTTTTCTTCTTTTAGAGTGTGAACACTGGGCGCTTCGACAAAGTGAGAGACAGAGAGCGCGTAAAAGGAAAAAAAAGAAAAGAGAATCGAACAGCTAGAGACAACGACCGAAGGTATGTAGAGGATAAATGAAGAGCTAGAACCCGATACAGATGGGCGGAGGACAGGAAACAGTATGGCAGTACTGAGAGGTGGAACACGCGTGCCATTCGAAAATATTAATAACCCGTACACTTTCCATGTGGTATGTATATATATTATATATATATATATATATATATATATATATATATATATATATATATATATATATATATATATATATATATATATATATATATATATATCGTATCTGCAGTATCGGCGTAAGCACTGTGAGCAAGACAAATCGATGTCGCAGCAGAACCGGCACCAGAAACTGAAGTTATGTAGCAGCGAAGCTCTGGAGACTAGGAGTGTTCTGCCACGGCCGCTAGTTCTGCATTAATTTTGTACGGAACGAATGAAACAGCACAACACAAAAAGGACGGCCAGGGTGTACAGGGTTCACGGCGTAGTTCTTCGTCTCTTTTTTTTTGTTTTTTTTCTTAAGGGCAGCCGTACTGTACGTCCCCAGACACCAAAGTCAAGTACATATTATATTATGTCGCAGCTTGTCACCGCGTTGCCCACGTATACCCCTACCCATGCTTGCAATCGAACGACAAGAGGATTCGCTCAAAAAAAAAAAAAAAAAGTAGCGCTTCCTCGCTAGGATCATTAATTACGTGAAGCGGGATTCACGAAACTTCTTCGTTTGGAAGTTCTATTGGTTGTTGGCTGGGCGGACACCTTCGCTAATGTTATGTCCGACTAGACGATTGGCTGGAATTCACGAGCAGCGTAGCTGTGTCTAAAGTAAGAAATCTTCGTCGCGTAAGAAGCGCGGCGCCCTGTAAAATGCTTCTCGGTAGTGAACGCTCTTTCCCATTGGCTGGCCACGGATTCGCTTACGATACGTCCGGCATCGGGATTGGCTGGGAAAACTCCCTTACGAACAATACCAGTGGCACTAATAAGAAACTCTTCGGTAAAGGCACATGCTTTTGTCCTTAAACACAGCCAGGCGTTGCTGACTCGATCGATAATGTTATAGCTTCCCATGTTATAGTCATCGATGCGAAAGAACACTTTTCATTACGAGTAATCAAGAGTCATCTACGTATAGGTGTCAGCTCAACTCATGATAACTTTTGAGAGACAACTTTTTGGCTCGCACGCCTTTTACGGCGTGATATAACTGAAGTCCCCAGGCTGTCGAGACAGCTGGGAAGGATCCTCGCGCTTATCGTACTCGCTACTAACGTCCTTATCATCCAAATCTTTTTTTCTCTTTTCGCAGACCCACTAGCATACGAAGGAACTTCGTCAGAGTACTAAAAGACAGGAAGAGCGAAAGATAAAAATATAATACGCAAGGAAAACGGACACAATGGAAAGGAAAGAAGGTGAAAGATTGGACGGCACTCAATTAGACACTGCACGCCTCGGAATATAAGGCGTCCGTGCCGAAGTAACGATAACAACGGGACCAGACTGGCGCAGCGGAAAACTCCATCACGAAGACAGCGCACGATGCGATGAAGCCCTGAGAAGAAGCACCCTTTCTCCTCCCCACGCACACGTTCACAGCCACATCTCCCTCCCCAATCCGACTTTGGATGGCCTGATGAACCGCTACTCTCTCCTCCTCCTTACCCAACGCCCAGAGTCCACAGAGTAGAAAAAAGAAAAAAAAAATCTGAGAGACCATACAATGCCTGCGGGCCACGGGGGTTGGGCCACCCTATATACACCTCCAACACCCCCCCCCCCCCTCCCCCCAAAAAAACCCATGCACCCCGCGACTGTGGGACGTGCTCTGCCTCCGCATTTCCACGCAACGAAGCCGACGGTAGCCAATCCAATCAGGGACGGAGCAAACATGCAAGCGCCGTGCCGTATCATCACGCACGGCCGCCATGAATGATCTTTGGAAGAAGTTCTCTCTAAAGGCGTCTGGTAGCGAATGACAGGCTCTGGCGTTTTATTTTCATCCGTTTCCTATCGTATGTATGTATGTATGTATGTATGTATGTATGTATGTATGTATGTATGTATGTATGTATGTATGTATGTATGTATGTATGTATGTTATGTATGTATGTAAGTGTCGCCCTTGCATGTATGTATGTATGAGGCAGGCATGGCGCGCGGTCGTTGACGGAGCGCGATGTATGTTTGCCGTGCTCATGAGAAACGAAAAGGGCTATGCGGGAAGAAAACAAAGAAAAAACCCTATGTATGGTTTCATCATCCCCATCTCGCTGTCAGTCTCTCATCACTGTCCACTCCAGGACGAAGGCCACTCCGAATGATCTCTAGCCCACCCTGCCCTGCTAGCTGATTCCATTGTATACCGGCGAATTTCTCAATTTCGTCACGTAGGACGGAAAATTGGAGGGGTGGCCGCAATTTCGACAGCGCGTGAAAAAAAAAAAATCGAACGGAAGGCGCGGACAACACAGTTGTACGTATGGAAGCGCTGGTGCAACGACGCAAAATTAGAGACGGAGAACACTTTTTTTAGCCCTACTTTCCATTCTCACTGTGTCCTCCTAAAGCGTCCTGAACGATCCTCACCAACGAGATGCGCAAACACAAACACACACCCCCCCTCAGACACACATACATCGACAAAAGCAAAAGACAAACGAGCACTTTCGCTTTTAATTGCACTCCTCTCCAGCAGCGAGGTCAATCAAGCTAATTACGGGGAGGGTCGCAGCTAGGATCCGCGCCGTCAGCTCTCGTCAATGGCCCGGCCCGGCTGTTGATAAGAAAGAAAGAAAGAAAGAAAGAAAGAAAGAAGAAAGAGAAAGAAAGAAAGAAAGAAAGAAGAAAAGAAAGGGAGGAAAAACCAGACGCCACAAGCCTCGTTTTTATTTTTCATTCCTCTTCCGTACATGCACCTACAAGAGCAGAAACGGTCGAGTACAATATAGGCGGAGGGGCTGGAGCGGGCAACGACGGGTAGTATGGGCAGAGGTTGGGGGAAAGCCCAGACGATCGGGTCTATCTCATTTATGTATGATTTGCCTTCTTTACTTTTTTCGTTGAGGTTTGTTATGTTCACCTTTTCTCTTCTGTTTTTTTTTTTTTCCGCCGGTAAAAGCGGAATTGCAAGCGGATGTTATCGAACGGGTGAATAGTGATGTCGTTCTTGTCGTCGTGTGTCGCCTTAAGAGGCACTTCAATACGTTGGATGAACACGGTTGATATATATATGAGTGAGTGAGTGAGTGAGTGAGTGAGTGAGTGAGTGAGTGAGTGAGTGAGTGAGTGAGTGAGTGAGTGAGTGAGTGAGTGAGTGAGTGAGTGAGTGAGTGAGTGAGTGAGTGAGTGAGTGAGTGAGTGAGTGAGTGAGTGAGTGAGTGAGTGAGTGAGTGAGTGAGTGAGTGAGTGAGTGAGTGAGTGAGTGAGTGAGTGAGTGAGTGAGTGAGTGAGTGAGTGAGTGAGTGAGTGAGTGAGTGAGTGATGAGTGAGTGAGTGAGTGAGTGAGTGAGTGAGTGAGTGAGTGAGTGAGTGAGTGAGTGAGTGAGTGAGTGAGTGAGTGAGTGAGTGAGTGAGTGAGTGAGTGAGTGAGTGAGGTGAGTGGTGAGTGAGTGAGTGAGTGAGTGGTGAGTGAGTGAGGAGTGAGTGAGTGAGTGAGTGAGTGAGGGAGTGAGTGAGTGAGTGAGTGAGTGAGTGAGTGAGGGAGTGAGTGAGTGAGTGAGTGAGTGAGTGAGTGAGTGAGTGAGTGAGTGAGTGAGTGAGTGAGTGAGTGAGTGAGTGAGTGAGTGAGTGAGTGAGTGAGTGAGTGAGTGAGTGAGTGAGAGTGAGGGAGTGAGTGAGTGGTGAGTGAGTGAGTGAGTGAGTGAGTGAGTGAGTGAGTGGAGTGAGTGAGTGAGTGAGTGAGGGAGTGAGTGAGTGAGTGAGTGAGTGAGTGAGCGAGTGAGTGAGTGAGCGAGCGAGTGAGTGAGTGAGTGAGTGAGTGAGTGAGTGAGTGAGAAAGATTTATGGTGAACTTCAGTTCATTCGCTAGAGTTATTGAACGGATGGACAGATAGATTGTTAATTGATTGATTGATTCTAGACAATCTACTTAAAACGGCACATTTACTAAGATATGGACGCGTTCAGAAAAAATACGAAGAAAAAGAAGAAGGAGCAAAACGCTTTCGCATTGGAGTCGCTGTAGGCAAATGCAGAAGAGGTCACATAACCTTTGTTTTTTATGTCCACTGCAGGAGGCAAGTCGCTTGCTTCCAGTGGTCTCCAAGTACTGCGTATTGCGCTGGCTGACCGAACCTTTGGCGTTCTTCAGGGCCTTCTCACTGGGCCCCTTTTCAAGCTTTGGCTACATACCTCATTAATTTCTAAGGGGCTGTGTACGAGAAGCATTTTCCTTAAATATTTTTTTCAATGTCGCTCGTGATTGGTGTAGTTAGAACACATCGAACTGAAGTGTTGCGATGCCGCCAGGAGGAGAGAGCCACTATCAACCGAGACACCCTCACCCTTTGCCTTGGCTAGAGTCGGCAGGCGGCGTAACTTTTCTTACACCTTCAGCGCAAAGTACAGCAAGCGAGGTTAAACCTGGCCAGCGTTGACCTGGTAACCACCCTGCGTTTCCTTTGCCGTCTCTCTCTCTCTCTCTCTCTCTCTCTTCTTCAACGGGGCTAATCAAGCATCCACTCACAGTGACGTTCTGACGTACTTGGTATTCCGGAAGGGAACTTCATCAATCACAATCTTGATTTTCAAGTATTTCTCCTTCTGTGAACCCTTGAATTCGCTTTGATACGGTATTACCTACAAAACGTACACAGCCACGGCCGCCTTTCCCCCATCTGAGTCACCCGGAGTGTGTCCCAGTCATTTCGACGTCGTTCGTTTTTCAGTCAACAGACGGCGCCGGCATCCTCCCTTCTTCGGTGCGTCGGGAAGAGCCTTTTCTTCGCCCGACCCGCGGCCCGCATGCCCAAGAAGCCGTGGCTTTGTCTCGCGCCCTATACGAAACGGCGCAAACAGTACACATCGCAAGAAAGGGGCGAGGGGGCACCGACCCCGAGAAGGCTGGCCAGCCAATTCACTTTCCAATACAACTCCCGTCGTTTGCTTTCCTCTCGCTGATTTCCCGAACAAGTGAGCATGTAAAAGGGCACGGCTTGGCGTGGTGCCCTCGTCCTAAACTCCGGGGACGGCCACGGGCTCGCTGGCGGCACGGGAAAAAATAAGGGGGGGGGGGGGGGGGTGAAGCGTCGCAGTTTCGCATGCGACACACGTTCAAGAAAGCGCGTTCGGACTTCACGACGCTGATTTTGAAAAGCAGTGCGCAAGTTGCACCTCAATACACAATTTATTTTCTTTTTTTTCTTTTTGTAACAAATATAGTTGCAGCTCTGCAACGAGAGACGTTATACTACTTCCACGGTGCTCCAAAACAGCGCGTTTCGTTTTAAGAAAGCCCCCGATATGACGTCATTCTGCGCTGCGTGGTCGCGATGGCATTCTGCTCGTTTGCGAGGCCATTTTAAGCTTCATGACAGACTGCGCTGCAACTAGAGTGGAAACGTGTTTACTGTGATTGTTGGCCAAAGCAGGCACGCAGCCAGGATTTTGCCCCCTTGCCTACGTGCCTAGGCCAAAGCTTATACTAATAACCTGCTGTACTCATTTCGATTACGACAAGGACAACGACATCCAACTTCCAGTAAAATCTTCGTGGGGACACCTGAATGCGAATAGGGGATCGACCTTTCTTGCTACAAAAAACAGTGGCTGAATACACAAAACTTCTCTTTAGTAAGTATCATTGCCATTGGCCAGAAGGCTTCCCTAATGATATGCCCAGTGTCAGGATTGGCTGAAATATTCTCTCACGAACATTTTTAGCATAATACGTTTCTTTTCTCTTCTTTTTGCGAATACGGGCTCAGTTGCGTGGCGCTAGTGAAATTCCTGCCATATCGCTGTTGGCCCCTCAAACAAGAGATGTTGTTGTTGTTGTTGTTGTTGTTGTTGTTGTTGTTGTTGTTGTTGTGTTGTTGTTGTTGTTGTTGTTGTTGTTGTTGTTGTTGCTGTTTAACGAAGACTATAACGAAGGGTGCGCACACACTCTCAACGATGGGAGAGAGTTAAATCAACGCACAATTGTGCTACAGTCTTTGCACCAGCACAAAAGCTGCCAAAGAGAATAAAACGGCACCGAAAGCATATAGTGATTTTCTCTCTCTCTCTCTCTCTCTCTCTCTCTTGCCCTTCGTTGTTTCTTCTGAAGAAGTTGCACTTCGTCGCGCCCGACGTCAACAACCGCTGCAGCACGAGAACGCCGCATGATGCGGTCAAAAGCCAACAGATCCACAGCGGAAGTAAGCGGAGCTTGAAATGGCCGGGCCTATAGTTGGTCAGAAGGGTTGCTGTTCGGGCGTGTTCTTTTCGTGTGCGTCGTGGTTCTTTTTTTTATACGTGTCCCGCTATTACACGCTACAGCTGTAGTTGGTGTATAGGTTCATATTTATGTAGCTTAGTTAACAGCTTGTGCTTCACTTGTCGCGTATCCTCCTTTCTGTGTGTGTGTGTGTGTTTCCCTTGTTAACTTCTTGCGTTACAGTGACTGCCGCGACGTAACCAAGGGCGAACAGAGCGGCGGAGTGCGCCGCAACAGCAGTCAAAAGGGGCGCTTCGCGCCCTTGTTAACTAGGGCGCAATGTGGCCAGACAAAATAGAAGGAAAGAGAGGCGGGTGGCCATATACAGTCTGCGCACGCTTAGAACAAAAGAGCGGGCCAGTGCGGGCTCGCTCCAGAAAGCGACGGGCGGAAATGAGGAAGACGAGACACAAGGGAGCGGAAGGAAGCGCACAGACTGCAGATAACGGTCACGCGGCGAGAGAGAGCGCGCGCTCGCGCCAGCTACGGAGTATAGAGGGACCTTACTATATGGAGCGCTGCTGCACCACGTTGTAACGCCGTATAGGCGGCGAGCTGAAGCGACACCAGCGACATCAAGCAGCGGTATTCGGAAATGCCGAAGAAAGAGAAGTCCAGCGGGGCCCACTGAACGACCGGAGGTGCTATTCTGGTCATTGTCGAATTCCGCTATGCTGTCGAATTATACGCCATCGGTCAGCTCTGATAGGCCCAGAGGGCTAGCCTCTCTGAATGGCTTAAAACGCGGCCGTTTCGAAATTCGACAACACTGGGGAATTCGACAGTGTCCAGAATGGCACCCCGGGACGGAAGGAGAGCTTGGTAAGAGAGGTGATTGTGATGATAATTATGGTTATGATGGAGGAGAAGGAGGAGCAAAAGTAGCGTGGTAGAGGTTATCAAGTACTGACTACCCTTAACTATCCTACACTAATAAGATGGAAGAGATCAATATTAATATTAATATACAGATGCAGCGGAACGTTAATCGAAATTAGCGAATCAGAAGAAAGGGAACAGCAGGCAACAAAATTCGTTGGTGATATGAAGCAACCGGCTAATGAATCTGCCTGCTTCATTCGACATCATCCTCATCACGACATCCCGAACCGACAACCACACCATGACATGATTAACCAACACTGTGAGAGAAAGGACAAAATTAATATGAAAGACGTAGTACCCTTCGCTGTATATACTGCTTCGCTTACAGCAAAAGTGTCGTTGTGATGTCACAGAAACGAACTATACGCAAATAAAGACTCAAGTAGTCTGGTCCCGAGCAAACGTGCCTACCTAACATATACGAGAGAGAAAAAAAATACATTAATAAAAGGCGCTCATTAAAGCGACGAGAGGTCTCTAACGACAGAGGGCTTCTTCAGGCGTGGCCATGAAACGGCACAGCTGATTCACTCCAACATTGCTGCGCCTTTCTCTTGAATGAGTCAGCAAACGACAGTCGGGCGAAGTCTTTTATGCGTGCACGCCCGCATATACGCAGAACTCGGCGCTATATGGAGGACGCCGTCAGTTTGCCATCTATTCTTGGTACTTTGAAAAAAAAAAAAAAAAACAGCCACAGATTGCGAGGCGGGAGACATACTTCCAACGGAACTTTGCCTTTGCATCTACTGCGAACCTCGCTTATTAGTCATGTATACCGCAGAATGTGCGCGTATATCACGGCAGCGCAACGTCTACGGCGATGGTCAGCGTAAATGATAACATCTGGACTCGCCCTGAAAAAAGGCCGAAGGCCGTCTTCATGAGATCACGTGGTCGCATTCATGTGAACGTTGCGGATAAACGGCGGTATAGCGTTTCGCAGAACTTGCCAAACTCTCTTACTCTGCAGGTCTACTAAATCCCGTAGATACTTATTGCGAAGACAATTGTTCTGTTAAGCAGACTTCGTCCGCGGTTCGTAATAGTACGCCCCTGAATGGCCACGGAATGCTTCCAACAGTAATTATTTCAGAAAGTGACGCAATTAAGGCGTGTGGATCGGAATTTTGATCAAAGATCGCAACCACCGTGTGTGTCTGGTACATCCTTCTGAAATATTTTTTTTTCCGCCTCGGTGGTATACACTGCAGAGGTTACGGTGCTCGGCTGCTGAGGTCGCGGTTTCGATACCGGCCACGGCCGTCGCATTTCAGTGGAGGCGAAATGCTAGAGGTCCGTGTATTGTGCCGATTTCAGTGGCACGTCATAAGGAACACCAGATGGTCGAAATTTCCTGAACCCTCCACTACGGCGTGCCTCACAAGCGTATTGTGGATTTGGATCGTAAAATAGCAGGTGTTACTTTAAATTGACGTCTCTACATTATCCAAGAAATCGGCAAAACAATGCACTTCGATTAATATGGAAGGTATGCCCAACGCCTTAATAAAGATAAGGAGAGAACGTGAAAAGCGCCGCACATCGATCGCGCTCAGCGGATCCAACGTGTAACAGCAAAAAGTCGAATTAATGGAGACGTCAAGACGAAAATCAGGGCGCCGTAAGTATACACCAGAGGCGCAGTCGACGTTATGGAATAAAATTTAAAAAAAATAACAAGGAGATGGGAACCTTTCACAGGCTTCGCCACACACCGGCTCAGCGTCGACTCCACACTCCCGCAAAAGTTAATTCGATCGCGTGGCTAGCACGAATCAACGACAAAACGTCGCCAGAGCGGCCGTTTAAGCCCATCGCTTCATTACAAATCAAAACGAGGCACTACTAGGCAAACAGGAACGCGCTTATTTATACAGGAGCCGAAAAGTTATGCGCACGCATAGAAAAACGTCGGCCGCAAATCCCAGGAGAGATGAACGAACGAATCACATACCGATTATACTACGCGACAAACAACGGCACACGGTGTAGCTGAATGACTGTGGGTGCCGTACGCAAGCGAGTGTCCCCGAAATTTCACAAAGTTTGAAAACGCGGGAGAAGACGAGACAGGTTGACGAAGCACTGGGCTCTCCGGGAAGCGGCGAGCGCGGAGTCCTTCCCTTTTCGAAGCGAGCAGCACCTGCCCCGCGGTTCACAGCTCGAGCGGGGCCAGCTACCAGGGGTGTGGCTGGCCCGCGAAGCGGGAATAAAGGAATAAGCAAGGAAGGAAAGGAGGGAAAGAAGGAAGGAAGTTAAGTCATCTGCGAGCAAAGCGGAGAGTCAGCAAGTTCGCGTCAAGCCGGCCCACACGCAAGAACCCTCCCCTGCTCGTGTGCAGTTTTGCACATAACGTGATTCAGAAAGAGAGAGAAAGAAAGAATGAGAGAGAGAGAGAGAGAACGATCTCGATACACTTTCTCTCTCTCTTTTACCCCTATATAAACTCCTCCCACTCGGTGTTTCTCGTGCCCGTACTCCCCTCTTACTCCTCTTTTCTCGCGTTCATTGCCAGCTGATGAATAATCGCTGCCGGCCGGGAGTCTCGAGATGAGAAGAGAATGAGAGACAAATAGAGAGAGAGAGAGAGAGAGAGTCCTATCCCCGCGAAGAAAGCGCAGCGCGGCGCGAGCTAGCCGCGAAAAGCTGCTGTCAGCGGCGACGGACGGCGGGCCGAGGAGAGAGGCGAGAGAAGCGCAGCATGCCGCGTGGGCTTGCCTCGATAAAACAGCCCTCGCCGTACGCTGTAGTAATCGCATTCCCCCTCGCTTTATTGTTTTAACTCCAACCACTCCCCCTCTTATACGCTGCTGCTCTTTTCTCTTCCGCTCCGGCCGGAATCGCTGGGCGCGAAAGGCCGCGTATGCGCTTTCTTACGCCCATCCCCGATTATAAAAGCGTGCAGCGTGCTGAAAGGTACAAGGCAGCGTTGTCGTCCAATTTTAGAGGCGAACTCGAGGTTCCGTTTAAGGACAGGTGTATGGTTGACCGCAGCATGACTTGCAGGTAACACGTAATGATAAAGGGCCCACGTAAAGCCCGTAACGCGAGTTCTAAATGTTTTCGACCAATAAAACGATTCGTGGTGCACACAGCTTTTTGTTGTTGTTTTTTTCGGATACGACCTGGCGCTGCACGATTACGACGGTCAATCGTGAGAGCTGGCTACGCGCTAACATACAAGCCAACCGATAACCGTTCTCGAATAACACTATACACTAGCCCTGCGAAAAAGAAAACAAAAAAACAAAGTTTTACTATATACGGTGGACTTACCGCCGACGTCTTCACGCAGGCCAATGGAATTACGAGTATTTCAGCAAAGCGATAACCCTTTTACCGTTATGGAATGGTAACGTTATACATCGTGTTAAGCTCCGTAACGTAAATAGTGGTAAGATACGCTGCGATATTCGAATGCGTCGGCCAATCACAGTACATAGACGGTTAATAGCGGCCCTCGATTCGCGCATACATGCCAAAGCGCCCGACTGAGCTCAAAGGTCGAACTGCCAGCAGGCCAATCACGGTTCAGCGAATCGCAGCTCCAGCTCGTGCCCGAAAAATTTCGGTCACGAAATTCGATCACGAAATTCTGGTCGGATTTATTCCGATCACGTGCATCCCTATATCAGCGGCTGCTGACATCATAGCAACAGTGAGCGGTACCTCTAAATAGTTGACAGTGAATCATAACAATCGTCGTGCACGAACAGCCATGCGAGATCAAGGGCGGTATTCTGAACATTCTCAAATTCCGCCATTGGTCAACTGTGATTGGTCCAGACGGCTGCTACGGCCTCTCTGATTGGTTTAAAATGCCGTCGTTACGAAATCTAACAATACGTCCGAATTTGACAGTGTTCGGAATACCACCGCAGGCGCCGCTTCTATATAAGCTGCACTGTACTGGCGGCCACTGCGCGCGCACCGCCTGGCGCGCCGCATACTCGAAGACGACTATAAGAAGTTCAATTAGGGGAGCCTCGGCACATTTAGCAGCACATGATCCGTCGACAATTAAGCACCTCCGTCCCGACAGCGACGACGTTGCGAGAAGTTACGCCAGGAACTCAGCAGGAAGGGGATCGAAGAAACTAATGGTTACGGGATGAAGATCCACGAAGCTATTATTACACGGGCCCCATTCGGAGAAAAGACACGGCGAAGAGAGCGGGGAATGGGAAAAGAAAGAACATCCTTTAGAAATTCTGACAGCGCCAGCAGATCGCGCCGAAATTGCAAAAACGCGAAAGGTGAAGCCAGGTGGAAACGGGACGTCTATACACGTGAGTGTACTGTCATTATGAAGCGAAGAATTAAAAAGAGAAAAGTGGGTTGGGAGTTTGTAGGGGCAGCTACCTCAGCGTTGCGCTAATGAAGAACCAGAAAGGTATGCCAGTTACGAATGAGAATACGAGGCTAGTCAGCGTTACACTGAAAAGCTATCCAACTCGTCTTTTAAATAATTAACGGGTTTATTTGAATGCCAGGCATGATAGAGAATCTAGTCGGCGTTACACTGAGGAGGCTAGTCAGCGTTGCACTGAAAAGCTATACAACTCAGCTTTTAACTAATTAACAATTTCACTTGAAGCTTTTGTAGCAGCGAGCGTCCTCACCTCAGGCTCTAGTTAATTAAAGCCCGCATATAGCGACGTACATAGGTGCTTGAGCTGCATGCGCCGAGTACCTCTACGTGTACAGTGCACAGTATGGCTGTACACGTTTAGTGTACAGTATGGTTGTCATTCGCACTGCCTCTTTCTCCTACTCAGAGCACAGTAGACGGCGAGACATATATATATAACGGTAACTCCAACCCCCGACCTCGATCTCAACAGCAGAGAACCACAGCGGCGTGTCTTTCCAAGTGGCCAACAAGGCATACGAATGGGCATGTACTGTTGAACACAAACGTCTCAACCTCGAAGGCACCACGCCTCTTACACGCAGCCTACGCTGTGCTCGTAACGAGGTTGGTTTAAACTTGCGGCGACTATGAGTACTCATATGAGCCTGACCTTGTTCCTGCCCCCCCCCCTCCCTCTCTCTCTCTCTCTCTCTCTCTCTCTCTCTTTCAGACAGCAAAAGCCTTACGCCGATGAGTCAAGCAGCTACCACGCTGGTGTTTCCTCCGTTCTTCTAATTCGTGTTTTCTGCTTTCTGCAAGCCCGTTTCAAATATAGGACTGGGGCGGACGACGGCTTATGGTGCCAGTCCTTACGGAGAGCCGAAAATTCCCGCCACCGTCTAAATCGCCGTAATTTTGCCCGCCGCGCTGTTATAAAGTGGTTACTAAGCTATAGGCTGCCGACCTGAAGGTCGCCGGTTCGATCCCGGGCGTGGCGGCCGCATTTTGACGAAGGCGGAATGCTAGAGGCCCGTGTTCTATGCGACAACAGTGCACGTTAAAGAACACCAGACGGTCGAAATTTCCGGAGCCCTCCATAATAAGGCGTGCCTCATAATCATATCGTGGTTTTGGCACGTAAAACCTCACAGATTATCCATTATTATCAGATTTGCACGCACTGTTATTTTGTCTTATCTGAACAATAGACCCAAAAAAACCGAACGAAAAAAAAAACGAATAACCTAATTGCTTTGTCATACAGCCCGTGCCGAGAATGAAGATTGAAAGCCCGACCCCAAGTATGAAATGAGAAAGCGTGCAGATCCATAACAATCACCCCGGCCACCAGGAATTCGGGACTAATTTCGGGAGTGGGCGAGCCAAAACGACGTCGACTCGCGTGCAACGGTGACACCCGAAGACACGCGCGACAGGGGCGGCGATTTCACCGCAAAACAATCGCTGCATGGTTGCCGAGGGTACCGAAACGTGCCGCAACATCGTACCCCCTCCCTTTCTCATCCGCTATATACCATTCGCCCGCGTAATTGCTCGAGCGCGCACTGAAGCATCAAAGCGGCCACCCTGCAGGCGTCACGCGTAGGCCAAGGTTTCGCGCATGCGCAGACACCCCCCTCCCATTTCACCGCTCGATACACATGTCCATACGTGCGTCGAAACGCGAACACACCGAGCTGGGGCGCCAAAGCTATTACAGAACACGAACTGTCGCCATCATAGATTGTTAAGACAAAAAATTAATTAGGAGTATTGAAATCTGCTCAATCATCAATATAAAATGAAAAAAAAAGTACACACGTAAAGCTGAGAGAATGGGAACGTGACAGAACCTGTTACAATGCGAAATCGGGGACAAATAATAAATTCAATAGCAGAGGCCACAGACGTTTTCTAATCTCCCATCACTCAATTTCATACCCTGTCGTGACGTTCACGGCGGTCATGTTTTAATGCGATGGTACTCGTTAATTACCCTTATCGGTTAATTACCCATACCGGCTGTCTGCTACGCACGTCGCGTCACTCGCTGACAACCAGTTCTGCTGAACTCTAGTTAGAGATGTGGAAGTGCAGTTTCAGCGGGTAACATAAGGCGCATAACAAAAAGCAGGTGCGCCGATAGGAGAAATTAACGAGTACGAACGGAGAAAAGGTGGTCCTAGTCGGTGTCCACGGAGGATTAAATGGAATGATGGAAGCTTAGAAAACTAGCGGAACAAAAAAAAAATGGAGCATAAGCTCAAGAAACTTCTCACATAAAAAAGTACATAGTTTCGCAATGAGCCTAATTATCGTAATGAGTGACACATCGCTAAATTTGTCCTTACACCTCGAATCTAATTACGAAATTTAAGCTGGCTCTTGCAGTGAAGATAAAAAAACAGTATAGGACGACAACGACGGATGCATATGAAGCTTGCAACACGAACAGCAAAGAGCAATAAGGCTATTGCGTGTGGGTTCAAAAAGGTTGAGAACATCACGATTTTGATAGGAGAAATTTTGCCTTAACTGACAGTCAATGACTAACGTTACTGGACCGGAAATTTCAGTACTCAAAGACGTCAACCAGTGCTGATTCAACATATTTACCGAAACTCTTTTCAATGTTTGCAGAGGTGTGACACTCGTACACGAAAACTCGAAAGGTACTACACCCACGAGCAAAAGCTTACGGGACGCTGACTCCCCAACATATGCGAATTTCTGCTCTGTTAGAACGCGATACTTTTAATCCAGCTGGTGTCTGCATAGCTTGCAATGCCAAATACAGGCTGGAACATTTATTTGGAGGTTAACTTCCCAGACAACGCGAGATTACAGCTTTCTCGAACATTTCACGTCCCGCGAACCCGTGCAGTTGGGTGCACGCGGTTTTTCCCTGTTCCTAAGACATACACGCTTCAATACCGTTTGCAAGTTATAAACAGTTCTTGTATACCAACGGAGAGCGCGAGCTCGGTTGGCTCGGATCGAATGGATGGATAAAACTTTATTTGAAACAATCTAATTAAACGTGGTTGGGTTGCAGTGAGCGCGTTGATGCGCATGTCCAAGTTCTTTCCATCCGGACCCTGGAGGAGCACTCAACCGAACCCGTGAAAAAAACCAGAAGAGAAAATCTACACCTACCGTCATAACACGTCATATTACAGGCGGGAGAGGAGGTTTGCCTGCCCCTTACTGCTCCCTAATCCCCGATCAGAGCTCGGTCTGCCTCCAGATCAAGACAAAAACATTTATTTCCCCGTATTTGGCACGTCGATCACTCAACGAGAGCTCGGAGCTCGCTTTCTCGTCAGCCGACACAGAAGCCTTTCACACGCAAGAGGAAAGGGGACAGAACAATGGCACGACCAGCAGCGGGCACGTCCTCGAACGATTCTTCAAACTGGTACAAGCTTCTACAGTTGCTTCGCCTTGTCTGTCTTCTCGGCAGCCCACGGCTGTCTCACGAGCGTTAACGACACGACGACGCAGCTCGCTCACACAGTTATATTTATACACGCGCTCGCACAAACGCGCGTCGGTGTTATACGCCACCGGAACGTGACAGAGCGAGAAAAAAAAACGCGCGGCGGGCGACTCGCGGTCCACAAGGACCGGGCGTTGTCCTTGTCCACGCCCGGTGTGGTTCTGCAGAAATGGACGAGCGACACCTCCGAGAGGTTCGCGCTGCGGTACTTGCTCATCGCGCTCGTCCGACAGCCCACGCGGAGTGGACGAGAGCACTTTTTCCCACAGGACAGAAACACGTACGGACTGTTCTACATCAACTAGCGTTTTACTTTTGGTTTTTCGGCTCGGCATGCAGCTACGACATCAACTAGAGTCCCTCTTTGGTTCTTCGGCTCGGCGGGCGCTCCAGTACAGCTGCAGCAGTGCGCGAAGCAACAGTAGCAACAGAGACGGAAGAAACAAAGACAAAGCAACAACGACCGAATGAGCAGCATCTAGCTAATCACACTTGCTCGAGAAGGCTGCGAAAGAAGATAAAACAGGAACAGAAGCACGCTGTCCAGGGAGGGGCGGGTGGAGGGTCGCGATTTCGCGCTTCGCGCCATGTATACAGCCAGGGGACAGCGCGCTGGAGAGCCGGGTCCCCCATCGGTCATCCATCCCAATTAGGGAAGCCCCGTAAAACAGCCCGGCGCATGTAAATACACACACGAGCGCGCACTCACGTTGTCCTCCTTGTACGTCCCAAATCCTCCCACCAGCAGGTCGCCTGGTCTTTTCTACATGTGACGAGATGGGGGCCGAACGAAGCACAAACGAGCAGGCACTTACCGGAAGAAACGAAGTAGGCAAAGGGAAAAAAAATAAGCGACAACGGGGTTCAGACGACGAATGAGAAGAAGAAGCGTGACAGAGACAGCACGCGCCCAAAGTTGTCCTACCAATGGGGAACAATTACCGAGGGGCTTAATGGCCGCGCGCCCACGCGCTCGTACGTGGAAGCTCATTTTGGGTGCTCCCTCGACGACCGTGTGTGCTGCCTTCTCTTGTGGCATCGGCTCTCCTTCCTCCCTCCTCCCTGCGCTTACACCGGTACTCCTAGTCCTACACAGACGAACAGCGCAATGCGTTGGTATGTGGGACGTCGTTTTCGCTGCCGGACGACGGGAGAGCAAATCGCGGCTCGTGTAGTACGTTCTCGACACTCGATACATATGTGTGCGTGTCCAGCGCCCCCTACGGTGTCACGCCGCGACCACTTAGCGGCATCGTTGTGCATGTCCATCCCGCGTCTTCGATTCCTCACACGCAGCTCAAGGCCCGCCGTTCCAATCAATCGTCCGGTACACAAACACCCCATACATCAACATTATCCCCACACTCCGCCATACCCTTTGTATCGTTCTGAGGACGCGCCATTTCTACACGGTGCAGCATGCACCGCCCTTGTCATGAGACGAATGCAACGAGAAGGCGACGTGGCGGAGAATGGCATGGCCCCTATTTTTAACCCTTTGCGGACAAAAGAGCTCAGCTCAGCTCGTCCACACAGTTTGTACCGCACCTACCGAAGACGAGCTGGACTCGTCCATCATGAAACAAGCATTTGGGTGTACCGTCCAACCCTGATTCATTTAACTGTGTTCTCTTTGGCTTCAACAGAGAGCGCAATAAAAATTTTAAAAACGAGCTCAAAGCATGCATTTGGGTCGAGAAAGGACTTGATTCATGTAAACGGAATTAGAAAATGGCACCCTCTGCGCGCGAACGGTGCGCGCGTGCCGGTACAACAGCTCCGTCTAGAAAAAATAAAAATATGCCCTTGCTTGCCCAAGTTTCCTGAAATGAAGAATTTCAGTTCTCCTGTGTGTGTGGCAGCGACTACACATAGCTTCTCTACATCACTGGATTCGGACGACGACAGCGTCTCGACGTATGGCCAGTGGACACCCTTAGATATGAGGAAACTCCCACCGGCGCGTCAATGCTCTCTTTTCACGGACTCACTTCCCTGCGCTTTATTTTTAAATTTCGAAGAGACATTTTCTGCACCGAAGAATGAAGAGATTAGTGCACTTTACGTGGTGCAGTGCAGTGAAGCCCATCGTCTGGACATTTATTTTCTTTTTTTGCGTGTAATAATATAATAATATCTGTGGTTTAACGTCCCAAAACCACAATATGATTATGAGAGACGCCGGAGTGGAGGGCTCCGGAAATTTCGACCACCTGGGGTTCTTTAACGTGTACCTAAATCTAAGTACACGGGCCTCAAACATTTTCGCCTCCATCGAAAATGCAGCCGCCGCTTTATTGGCCTGAAGGGAGGTTTGATCTCCGCCGACCCTGAAGTCGTGAAGCACTTTTCAGCACTTTGTCGAGCGATGCACATAGCACAAGTCTACTTCAGACCACCGTGGTCGTAGTCTGGGTCTATTTCATTCGCGTTGTATCTTGCCGAAATTTCTTAAACTCGCCGGCCTAGATTGTTTAATCTCGTTATTGTATAGTTTAGGACGCTGACGCGGTCGATGAGAGATTCCGCAGGCCGCCCCCTAAGCTGCCCATGTGTGCCGGAAACCATACGATGGAGTGATCGGTGATTTTGTGTCCGCCTAATATTCGTAGCGTCGTCTTATTTATCCCGCCCTTTGCGAAAGCTCGAGTGGCTGCTCTAGAGTCGCTATATACTGTTGTGAAGCTCGAGTCTGTGAGAGCTAGTGCTATCGCTGCTTGTTCGGCTACCTCCGGCCTCTTGGTGTAAAGAGTTAGTGAGTTACGCGTTCGTCCGTGTCCGTCAATTACTACTACCGAGTAGGCGTGTTTTCCCGGTATGTGCGCTGCATCCACGAAAGCTGTCTGGTCAGGAAACCTCGCTGCGTCTGCCGCGAGGGCTCTGGCGCGGGCCAGTCTTCTTCCGTGATTGTGGATCGGGTGTACGTTTCTCGGGAAGGGGAGCACTGTAACTGATTCGAAAATGGTTTTAGGTAACTGCTGGACGTTGTCCCTTTCCACAATAGTGTTCAGGCCAAGCTTGACGAGAATATCTCTGCCCGCTTTGGTGCTTGATAAGCGTGCGATCTGTGCCGTGTGCTGAGCCTCGATTATTTCGGTAAGGGGATTGTGCACTCCTAGCTGTAAGAGGAGAGCAGTGGAGGCATTATCCGGGAGCCCCAACGCTGTCTTGAAAGCGCGTCGTATGTGCACTTCGAGCCTTCGCCGTTCCGCTTTTTTTCCAGTTCAGCATGGCAGCCACGTATGTGATGTGACAGAGTACAAAAGCGTGGACCATTCTGATGGCGTTGTCCTCGCCCAGTCCTCTGTGCCTGTTCATGATGCGCCGAAACATTCGGAGCGCGTTCCCAATCTTGAACGTGATGCTTTCCAGCATCACCAAGTTGGAGCCGTTACTTTGGATGATAAGTCGTGGCCGGGATTTGATCCCGCGACCTTCGGGTAGCAGTCGAGCGCCATAACCACTAGACCACCGTGGCGGGGCTTTTTTGCGTGCATCTTGCGAATAAACCGCCTTTGAACATTTTTTTAGACGCTTCAAGACGCGTATACGATCAAAGACGCAAATAAAAAAATCGGCATTTTCGTATCGTTTTCGGCCAGAAAACTCCGTAGGGAAAGGGTTAAAGATCTCATGAGGTACGCGAAGGCGCCCGGAGGAGAATGCAAGAAGTTGTGGGAGATCCTACCAGGAAAAAAAAATAAAGAAGACTGTTCATTCCTCTTTCGTAGGAATCGTTCATGACACGAAAGTAAACGCGTTTCAGCAGAAGTAGTTGCAGCTGTTCCGGACGTTAAGAAATACAATTTTCATAATGTATATTGCTATTTGGCCGGCATGACAGGTTTCGATGTGGCTGCACCCATTCAGACACCCGCTGCCACATCTCTCCCAAGCGTAGCAGTCCGGTACATTGAGGCGTGCTAAACTTCACGAATGCGAGAGGTAGTTCGAAGTGTGCGCCTCGAAAGCGTGAAAACAATGTGCTTTCCGCTCGCGCGTCTCGCCGTTCCGACGTATCATTACTGTTGCTGCATATGCATCCTGCTGAAAGGCACTAGCAGTCATGAGTGCGCCGCGCCGAAATATTCCCGCAGGGCTTCGCCGCGCAGTAGTTCGACGCACCGCTGCTAGATGGCGTATCATCCCTGCCAACATGAAAAGGATGTATGACGCACACGCGCCAAACACTTGTTTGCATCCGTGGAGTTGTGTTCATCGCGTCAGGCTTCTGTGCTCGAAAGTTGTGCAGTCGGACGTTAGATTTCGCGGTCGGGCAGCTCAAGTTCTCTGGTTTTCCCTTCGCATCTACCCGCGTACCCACCTATTTATGACACTTCCGTGACGGAAGTGACGTCTATCAGTCCTTGGTGGACAACGGCATAAAATACTTTCGTGTTGAAAAAAGGAAGCCGGCTTATGGCTCCGTTTTCCGTTAAGCCACGAAATCATCCAGCTCACCTGTAACGTCGGCTCAGATATATGGGATACTACAGCTGAAAATGCGTTCCGGAATCGCAAATATGTGATGATTTCGGAACGAAGTATTAGATAGATAGATAGATAGATAGATAGATAGATAGATAGATAGATAGATAGATAGATAGATAGATAGATAGATAGATAGATAGATAGATAGATAGATAGATAGATAGATAGATAGATAGATAGACAGACAGACAGACAGACAGACAGACAGACAGACAGACAGACAGACAGACAGACAGATAGATAGATAGATAGATAGATAGATAGATAGATAGATAGATAGATAGATAGATAGATAGATAGATAGATAGATAGATAGATAGATAGATAGATAGATAGATAGATAGATAGATAGATAGATAGATAGATAGATAGGCAAACGGGACAATTTCCGTTCTCTTCGCGTAGCTTCGACCGGATCAGCAGCTGTGGAAGCGAAAACATGGCGGAAACGCACAGTACGGCATTTGCTTGCTTGTTTCTATGACTGCTTCGCTCGGCTAACGCGAACACGCAGACCACAGCGAGTCATCGTCGCCATAGCGCGCTTCCACCACCGCAGACTTCAAACAAACAAAGTGATGGCGCGCTCCGCATACGATCTCGACGTCGTCGAGATGGTGCCAGTTTAGACAGGAGGCGGAAAGTGTTGCACCGCCTAACAGCACTGCAACGAGGCTTCGGTCCCGTGAGAGGCAGCCTCGATCGAAAGATAACGCACAAACAAGCAACAAAGCCTTACGTGTGCAGGCTCGGGACCTAAGTCAGGAAAAGCCAATCAAAAGGCCGCGCCGGGAGAACAGCGGATGCGCGCCCGCGGCACGAACGAGTTTTGAAAACAACGGACAAAGAGGAAAAGAACGAAACGATCGGTATAGCGAGAAACAACGTGGCCTCAGAGACTACGGTCGGGAGAGTGCACCGAGAGCGCTCCGGAAGGAGCGGGCGAACGGAAACGAGCGCAGAAGGCGCAGACGCAGCCACACGGAGATGTTTTTGGACTAGCAGCGCTGGTGGATACTGCAGGAACAGCGAAACCAATGCAAGCAGACGCTTTCAGCAGACGATGCGGATGGTGGCGCGTGTGTTGTTTCCGAAACTCGCGTTAAACAACGTTGTGTTTGAGAGACAGCGGGAGAGAGAACGCTTCCGAATAAATCCCAGGGCGACCCGGCAGCGCCAACTCAGCACGCAAGACAGCGGCATCAAGACTTGCCGCTACACCATTACCGCATCAAACGCGTCTTCCGCAAACAACGAAAGATTGCTTCGTTATTGGTTGCTGAAACAGCGAAGAAAAGTGGGTGCGCCGGAAGACAATGGAAGACAGGCGGATCTCCCGAGTGGCCTCGTGCATGCAACAAGCCTGATTGGATGTAGAGATGAAGTCAGCGAAGAACACGTGATCCCCCTTTTTGGTGCGCTTGGAAAACGAACACGACTGCACGCAGATGGGTCCATGGTGAACCACGCAAAAAAAAAAAAAAAACGATGCCGCGTTTTCAAGGGACGGATGAATATGTGGCGCCGAGTTCGTTGTTGCGTATATGTTGGCTTCAAAATAAAACCAAGCTCCCAAACATGAAATCCAGTGATGCGTGATATCTATCTATCTATCTATCTATCTATCTATCTATCTATCTATCTATCTATCTATCTATCTATCTATCTATCTATCTATCTATCTATCTATCTATCTATCTATCTATCTATCTATCTATCTATCTATCTATCTATCTATCTATCTATCTATCTATCTATCTATCTATCTATCTATCTATCTATCTATCTATCTATCTATCTATCTATCTATCTATCTATCTATCTATCTATCTATCTATCTATCTATCTATCTATCTATCTATCTATCTATCTATCTATCTATCTATCTATCTATCTATCTATCTATCTATCTATCTATCTATCTATCTATCTATCTATCTATCTATTCTAATCCAACTTAGCCTAATTTTCCGCGGTCGCTTTGGTCGTTTCAGACAACACGTGATGTATCCCGTACAAGTGTATCCGGAGCAACACACTCTAAGAAAAAAATAGAGTATTTGGGGAGTATTTCATGCCGCACAACTATAATCGTCATCCATCTCGCTTACTTTCCTCGCGTTTTCACCGCGGTCTCGGTACTTCCCTGTCACGAACAGGGCGCGCGTTATCATCATGACACGGCATTGCTGATAGGAAAGTGACGAGAGCCGGGTTTTCAAGAAAGGAATTGCGAGCAAGCCAGATGATGATTATCGTTGGATGGCAGAAATACTCCCCAAATACTCCTTTTTTTTTTTTTTAGAGTGCATAGGAAATGCCTTCTTGCATTTCATGTGCACGCTTGTACCATAGACGAAAAGAAAACTCGCATGATCCCCAGCGAAAGCTTTCTGCACTTAACGTGGTTTCGCACTGCCTCCAGGATCGGAGGCATATATATTAAAAGCTTTCTGCACCTCACCTGGTTATGCCCTGCCTCCGTGATCGGCCCACCGTTGACCAAGCGACTATGTTATGCGATTACGTCATCATGTGACGTCATGTTATGTGACGTCATGATGAGGCCACAAATTTTGCGAATCTGCGATTCAAGGACCAGTTTATTTCAAGAAAAGACCGGTCACCGCTAGAGACATCGAATAAACGCCTTCTTTTTATTTTGAACGTGCGCCTGCACTTCTTATATGACAATGTACAACCGGCAAAAACAATCTAATCGCAATGGATTGCTCATTAGTGACCTTTTTTTACCACTTTGACTTCGTCCGCCTCCACTAAATCGCACCCGGCTCCTTAATTTTGATTAGCATGCGAGGCTGCAGCCTCGGCAATTCGACTGGAGGCGCCTAAATAAAATAAGCGCCGCGGCGGCCGGACAGCGCCCGATTTATCAGCAGCACGAAATGCGCAGTCATGGATGGCGTTGCGAAGACCGGTCTCTGCGCCAAGAAAAAAGAAAAAGAAACGATAGCGCGTACGCTAATAAAGAGCGAATCGACATTGCCCAACCTCTGCCTCTCTAATAGCCGAAACGTTAAAAAAGAACCAAACAAAGAGACAGAATGGAAATGAAATGGAAGAAGCTATCCTCTGTCGGCAATTTCCCAACTTTGTGATGCAAGCACAGATCGTAAATAGAAAGAAAGAAAGAAAGAAAGAAAGAAAGAAAGAAAGAAAGAAAGAAAGAAAGAAAGAAAGAAAGAAAGAAAGAAAGAAAGAAAGAAAGAAAGAAAGAAAGAAAGAAAGAAAGAAAGAAAGAAGCGAGAGATAATAGACCAAAACGACCAACGCAGCATCGCACAACGCATTGCCGCTGTGAAGAGATGGAACTGGAACTTTTGCGTAAGCGGCCGTAGAAAAAAGAAAAATCCTTTACGATCGCATCGATCGCGCTGCGTGAGTTCTTTTGGAATGTGAGTACGTGCCCTGGAAACCAGAGTATGCTATTATTACTATATAAAACCGCCGGGGGGGAGGCTCGAGTAACTATAACCACGAATATAGGAATTACACGACGTGACCATATACTCATCCAAACCTACGTCAATTCACGCTGTTGCACGCAGGCATACATAGCCTATCTTTGCAGTAAAACTTTCCTGCAGACGAGTTCGGTCATAGTGAACTGGTATAGTGTAGTGCGTAACCAATGACAAAACAGTTCGAAAGATGCAGGACAGTCTTTTTCTTGCTGGTTCCTCGTTATAGTGTTCTCGTTCTGGTTGCGCAGCACGTTACTGGGCTACGTTTTTCTTCTTCTGTTTAAACATTGGCTGGGGCTTCCGATTTCGAGCATCGGAATGCGTCCCAAAACAGCCGCGCTATGGAAGGTATAGGGTGGCGTTTCGGGAATAGTTCCTGGCTATAACGTGAAACTTTTCCCCCGCTAAACTTGGCAACACAACCTGTATTGCTGTGAAGCAGGACACACAAGCTATCACATAAAACTACAACCAAGACGAAATATACGGCTAAATAACAGTTAACTTTGGAAAGAAGAAGCGTCTAGTTTGGGAGCATACCGTATTTACTCGCACAATAGCAGCACTGCAGCTGATATCTGAGATCACTGATTGACCCAAGTTACGTCTAACGTAACATCAGTCGATAAATCATCTCCGTGCATTGAATCATATGCGAAAAAAAAGAGTAATAAATTCTCGGACACGAAGTAAAAGGTGCATACGCATTGCCTAAGGTTCTCGTTCTAGCAACGCATAAGGAATTGGCGCAGGGGATTGCGGATACGAAGGCTAAGAGGAAACGCGAGGGACGCTCACCAGATGCAATTAATCCGGTCACATCCCCTGTATATACATATACCCCATACCTTGGCGTAAGGCCTTAAAGCGTATACAAACATTGCTTCCGACACTGTCGGGTATAAAGCAGAGCGCGTACTGCCACGGGTGGGGTTTGGGCGCTGCAGCACAGTGTATATCTTACGGCTTACAGTATATAGACCCCAAGGTTCGCAGGATTAGCGCGTCACCGGATCGCGAACCACCATAACACACACTAGCTGCTGCAAGACTCCTCGAAAATACAGCGCCCCTTATGCGTTAAAGCAGGCTGCTACCGACTTTGGAGCAGGCACTATAAACAACAGCGGTTTCTCCTGCGTCCTCCCAATGTTTGCGCACGGGAACGAGCTCGGAGCCGCGACCAAACCAAGGAGGGGCCGAACACAATCAACGAACACGCCAACGGCACCGCCGGTCAAACGAGGACACAGCGCAGGCTGTTCTGGCGTCCGTATCACCATCAGTTCTCTTCAACGTCACCCAAGACGACGTCGCACACTGGATACTGTTCTTCCGACAGCGTGCTCTTCGAAAGCACCGGCAACCCTCTACCTTGCCGCCTGAGAAGTTCTAATAGAAAATTTTAGTTTGTGCGCAGACTTTTTACAGTTTACGTTTCTAAGTGGTTAGCGGAGCCGTTGACGGCGGTAGCAGATATATGGTAGCGACATGTTCTGGCGTTCTGTCCAACTACAATACGTGTGCGAAAACTTTCAGTCACGCCAGAGTTCTCTTAAAGACGAAGTAATTTTTCTTGTTCACGAGAAAGAAGCTTACAAACATTTCGTTTACAAACAATTCGTTTTTTTTTTTGCCGTTATGATTGTTTACATTTTTTTCTTTATTCATTGTTAACTTCTATTTCTTGTGCGTATTATGACAACATAAGTTATACAGCAAGTTTACATTGTATATGTGCTGCAATGCAATAAAATAATGCTACATTTTATGTTAAGGTGCGTTTCTCATGTACAATTGCATTACGTTATGTGAAGACATGTGTATTTTTATGTAACATTTGATTCTTTGCTTTTTGTTTTTCTTTGTATTTGTGGGGGTAAAAGGACGATAGTATATTTCTTGCTGTTCCGTGTTCATAATGCTTTATGTTGGTGCCAAGTTCAAGCGACCGTGGGCCTCGTCAAGCCGTTTTGTGGCTTTTAGCTCATGGCCCTCAACATGTGTATTTGTCGAAATCTGATGTTGAAATAAAATGATTCTGAAATTAAAGCGCACTTAAGTCAACAATAGTCATTTTAAGCCACGACTAGTCAGTGAGAGCTAGTATGCAAGTGAATATGCGAGTAAGGCCAGAACACCAACGGTCACCTTCCACAAATGCTCTCGCACGTAAAATGACATCGAAGCGAGGACACAGTGCCGTCGTCAGGGCGCGCGTACTCGCTCTTGAAATGTGGAGACAGGTATCGGGGAGAAAGGGCGCTGAGATGAAGGAATGCTCAGCGCCGGGTGCTGAATGTGACAGCCGGACCCCGCTCCGGCGCAGAGTTCAATTCGGCGATCACAGCGCCGCACAACCATCCCTTGCCTCTCCCTCGCCCCCCGCACCCATCCTGGCACACATACACACACCCCACGCACGTACAGACGCCATCGACGCCATGGTTTTTCTCCCGATCGCGCGACGGAAGCCCCGGTACTATGCCACCCAACCACCCACTCTGCCCACTGAGAAGGATCCTGCCGAGTCAGCTGGTTTCCCTGGAAACCCTGCTAGTCGGCGTCAAAAGTGTTCGGGGCGCTTGCAAGCGAGCGAACGAACGCGTCCTGCGGAGTCGTAGCGACAACGTGGTCCCGCTGCAGGCAGCGCGCTTCAGAAGAAAACATCTGTCCGCCCGCTGCTGTTCCGAACCGGAAACTCTTTAATATGCATGAAGGTTTATCACCGATTGCCTTACTTACAACGCCATATTCAGGACGCTCCCAAGTATGGAAAGGCACGCCGCATGTATGCGAAGAACTCTCCAAGAGTGAGAGACATTCGAGCGGTTCACCGATGCGAACGCAGACATTTGCACTGGCCAGCGATGATAAAATGATAATTTTCTTTCTTTCTTTCTTTCTTTCTTTCTTTCTTTCTTTCTTTCTTTCTTTCTTTCTTTCTTTCTTTCTTTCTTTCTTTCTTTTTTCCCTCTTTCTTTCTCTCTTTTTTTCTTTCTTTCATCTAACGCTATCTAACCTCACGGTGTGAGGTTTTCTTACACTACACGACTACATGAAGATCGTTTCTATAGTTATACTCGCAGAATTGGCATTGTTCGGCGTATTGAATTGTGTACAGAAGGTGTAGCCGTGTTGGGTGCGGAAACGTCTCTCTCTTGCACACCTCCGTGGCATGTGCGCGTGGTCGAGGTAGCGTCCTGTGACAGGAGTCTGCAGTGTACATCACACAAAACCCGATCGCTGCTTTATGCACGGTGTATACGACAACGCATATCCCGGGCGCATCGCGGAAACAACAACAACAAAAAAAAAACGGAACGCCATGGTTACTGTATCCTCCTCGGACCTGAAGGCGATTTCGCGCGTTCAACTTGCTTGCCTTCTCAAGGAAGCAAAATATCGTTATGTGTTATTCACAGGTGGTTCCACAATACTTGTGGAACCCTCTGTGAACATTTCCACAATCTTGTCTTCTGATAGCGAGTCCGAGTCTATCGTGCTCAGTTTTCCGTAAAACCCGAGAACCAATGTCCCGGTATATAAAGGGACAAGGGTTTGAAGACGGTACAGTGAGATAACACAGTCATTAGAACGAGAATGAGTAAAGATAATGTTGCTCGCGTGACAGCAGATGGGCGACAATGGCCAGCAGTTAAGCGACCCTACCGCGGACACTAGTCGTCATATGGCCAACGTCGCCCAAAACTCAGCCATCAGGTAGCCATCACATAGTCGAGGTCAGCCAGACAGTCACCCAACATTAGCTAATGCGCGTTGTACGCCAGCAAATACGATAAAGCAGTCGAGTAGGGTCGGAAATTACCATTCTTGGACATCATCAAACCCTGTTAGAGAAAGTTGTTGGAAAGGGCCCAAGAAGTGTGTCCTCTTCAAAAGCAAGAGAAAAGGGGCACTTCCTCGCGATCGCCTAACAAGAGGAGTGTCAGCAACACGAACGAAATCGGCGTACAACAAGAAGCAGAGGGAAATAGGCTGAGGAAGGAAGTAAGGAAGGAAGGCGAAGGAGGAGAGAAGAGCTGGGGAAGAACAAGAAAGAGCGCACGTCCAAGCAAACGAGAGCCGCGATCAAGGAGGACGTCGTATAGACGGACGCATTAGGCCTAATTGGCAAAACGATTCCCACCCCGCTGGAGCCCGCTCGGGTGCTGGCTCTGCATGGAAGCAGTAGCCGCCGGAGACTGCCCGCTGTGGAGTACGATGACGACACCGGCTGCGGGAGATAGGAGGAGCCGTCGTGTCTCGTTCTAACAGGGGCCGTCGGGAGGATGTTATAAGGAAACTTCCGAAGTCGATGGACACTAAGATGACTAAGGATAGAAAATTGGGAGAGTTGCATCGCGCTCACGGTTAACAGCGCGAAAAGACATAGACGCAGTGGGGAGGAGACGAGACAAGAAGAGGAGACAAGTTGAAAGGCAGCGCTCGTGTCGTCTGATCTCCTCTTTTGCCAGTGTCCCTTCGCGCTGTTAACCATGGACTAAGATGACGTAGCGAAAGGGAGACCACGGAGACCGATCTTAGCACGCGATCGAATCGACGCAACGAATAGGTTTATGTTCCGTTAGAGGCACTGCATACCCGAAATTTGGGGACGCAAACCGTCAGGCGTAAGAAAGGACGGGTATGCGCAAGTTTCATTTTTGTGTACAAGCAGAGCGTTCAGCAGAGCCGCAGTTCTAGATTCGCAGCATTCATTTGAAGAGGATGCATTCCTGAGCCTATATATTCCACCTACCTCCACTAAAGAGGTACCAATGTTATCCGATAATAGGCAGTTTTAGAATAGGGTACTCAAAGATAGCGTTCTTTGGGTACGATACGCTATTTTCGTCACTTAACGTGGGTACCCAAGAGGATTGCGTATGACGCATGCGCAGTGGCGATAAACGCTAACGCAAAGCTTTGCGTACCCTATTCTAAAACTGCCTAGTGATAATTTCTGACTGACTTCAACAATCGCGTTTACTCGCAAACTACCGGCACTGGCTAATTTGGCAAGCACAGGCTAAATGATGGATAGCGTTGGCTAAATGTTGATTAACGTCGGCTAATGCTGGCTATCCACTCTTACACTGTCGTCATTCGATCTCAGTCCAATGCACGAGCTGTTTACCAAATTTATTTCTCATCTCTATCTAATATGGACAGTTTGAATCGGTCAGATAATGTGCACACAAACGAGCACACAGTGACTGAAGGGGATACATGAACTTCGCCCATGTCTTCGCTTGTTATGGCGGGCTGCCTTGGGCGCACTGCCACTCCAGTCGCATCCTTCCTACATAAATCATTTTTTGGCAAGGAAGGCAGAGCAAGCAAGCTCAAGGTGCTCGCAGCATAGTCCGGCGCGGACGCTTTCTTTCCGGCGGCTCATCAACAAAAGCTACGAAGCTTTCGCGAGCAATAAGGATGCCACAAAGAGGAACGAAAGTGCTGCTTTTTTCCGCTGCTGCTGTACTGGTAAAGCGACCGTGGAGTACCCTTTGAAAGGCGAAACCCCTTTTTTCGCGAAGGGCCAAACAACGCACGGGGCTATCAATAACCGGCGCCGCGACCTCGGCCCGTGCGACGGCCACTCTGTGCTCGCTCGTTCGAAGGACACGTGTCCAGGGAAATGTCGAGATACAAAACGACACGGGGCAACAGAAGAAGCAGCGGGACTCTTCGGACACGGCGCCGTGACCAATTACTCGGCTAAGTAAGCGGCTCGGCAGGGGCCGAACCGAAGAAACGGGACGCCGAGCCAGACTAGGGGTAATACGCGCGATGACTCCGAGAAGGATATTACGAGCGCGACAGACCCCTCGGATCTCGAAGTGCATCTACGGGCATAGGCATTTCTGTTATCCGAAACGCGATCCTGCGCGATTTGTCCCCGTTCTTCTTTGTATGTTGTTCCCGTCGTGCTGCTCCAGTCATTGATCGCGAAACCAATTTGCTCAGTTATTTGCCGCTTTGGAACTTTATTAAGGCGAAAGCCTTAGATGCCTCATCAAACGTGAAAAGTCACCGTAGGGGTCGGCGGCGTCAACACAGGGCATGAAAGAAATAATCATCACATGATGACATCACCATATGACGTCATCATGACATCACAGGTCCCCAAAATGTGGGACGTCATCATGACGTTACTATGACGTCCCCTGGTGACCTCATCACAAGACATGTCGCTCGGTCAAAGGTGGCCCGCTAAGTGTCGTTTTAAGCGGGGACCACTACTCATTGTACGAAATGTCGAAATAACAGCGGCGAGATTCAATAGTTATACCTATATAACCTGTCGCCTCTTGACAGAACCGTTCAATAAAAGTCATAATAACTGCGCATATAGTTGTTGGTTAGTGACCCAGAGCCATCATACTATAAGCCCAAATCCTTAAAAAGAAAAGAAACATCAGGGTTCAGATCATAACGAGAACTGAAATCTGGGCGAGTTTCTACGATTGCATACCGGAGCAGTTAGCGCTCCTCTCGTTCAAAAAGAAAAAAAACTTTTTTATTTTCTGTTTCTCGGTTGTGCGTTTTTTCTTTTTTTCTTTCTTGCGCTACCTGCTCCAGTATTCAGAGCATTCCGTCATCATCGATGCATAATATGTTACACTATCGCCCTTCCCTGCCATCGCCTGCAACCGTATCACGGTCTGCTGGCTTTATTCTGGGCTGTGTATGTGGACAGGCGTTATTAGGATTTTACTAGCCACTGCGCGCAGGTGGGGGCGCCGGCCGGTGGGGTCGAATCAACTTAAGAGGTATGCTTTCGCGATCCTATTAAAGGAGCTTTCCTTTCGCAGCATTGCGTTTTATTCCTCGCCTGGACTCGTTCTTGCCGGCGTCTTCGAATCAAGCGAAGGATCGAATTAAGTGCTGGCTAATTAGTGGGAGTCGACTTGCGTAACTGCAGACGGCGGTGTCGAGCAAAGAGCAAGCAGGAAGCCATACCCGATGTCGTAACTGATAATGAAACGATGAAATAGGAGTTTGACAGACCACATGCATGATGCGGCGGAAATATTCCGCGGTTCTATTCTAGTAAACGAATGAGCGCTGCTGTATTCCCTGACGAAGGCCGGACCTCGGCCTTCGTCAAGCGAAGCTTGAAGTGACATGACTTGGTGAAGCCGGCGAGGTTCGCTAAAACCCTCCTCACCCACAGCTGGCGAGAACTGAAGAAATAATAAATAAAACAAAATAAATTTTCTTTCCGGAAAAAGCAGTATGTTAGGCACGCCCACGCCAAGTTTCACTCGCCCCTATTTCTCCGATTGGTTAAGGGCTCCGAAAAAGCTTTTTTTTTTTTTATGGAATCCTCCGAATAATAAAACTAGAAGGAAAATAGTTCTTTTGCTATTCTACCAATGGTATAGACAGTCACGCATGGAAGACAAAGCGTCTATAAACAAATTTATAAATCTATAAATTCTTAAAAATAAAAAGAAAAAAAATACTGGTAGAGGTAAATATGGCGTTAGGAGAATGAATTATGTCACATCGCTCCCTGGAGGACCCAACAGAAGCCATATACGTGATAAAATAATAAATAAATAAACGTTGATGCTGCGCGGGATGAACACGAAAACGCGCGGGGGGAACGGAGAGTCGGGAGATGATACACCTCGGTCATATTTCGTATCGCAGCGGCGTGGGTGCCACGTACACTATATACCGCGAGCGATCGAACTCCACAAAGAAGAAAAGCTTGTAAAGCAGTGGCAACGGTTGGTCTCGTATATAATGTGCTGTGAAAGTGAATGAAAAAGAAAAAAAAATGAAGCCACCAGCCCCAGGGCAACACGATACTACCTATGGAGGAGAGGAAATTGCGAATGTGAAAAATTGCATGGCACCATGGTAACTGCAACGTGCGGAAATGTACATATACGTGATGATATTTTGCAGTTATTGCTTTCTATCTATACCGTGGTAGCTTATCACGTAAGATGTCCCGCTGCTGAGCTCGAGGGCGCGGGTTTGATACCCGGCCGCGGAGAGCTTATTTCGATGGTGGGTGAAATGCAAAGAACAACCGCGTGCGTAGATTTAGGCGCACCTTAAAGAATCCAAGGTGGTAGTTCCACTCCTCCGATGACACTTCCACTCGTTTTGATGTGCGTGGTATAAATGAATTGCGGAATTCCAACTTTATGAATATAATGTAGTCTGTTAGAAACATATTGAGGAACGGAAATTAGTTCACTACGCGATTGATTGATTGATTGATTGATTGATTGATTGATTGATTGATTGATTGATTGATTGATTGATTGATTGATTGATTGATTGATTTGTGGGTCAAGTTGATTTAGTCCATAAATAATCGCCGTCCCTTGGCCATATCCTCTTACAGGGTGTGGCTGGCAGAGGACCAGGAAGGCGACGTCTTCAGAAACCATCCTTGATACGATGGTTACGTATCAGCGCTGACTCGCAGCAGCGATCAAATCGCTGTAGCGAGTCAACCAACGTTAACCCTGCTGTGGAGGAGGAGGAGGAGAAGAAAAACGGAAAGACAGGGAGGTTAGCCAGTTCTCAGACCGGCTGGCTACCCTGTGCTGGGGAAAGGGGAAGGGGGAGTGAAAGATGATAGAAAAGGGATGTTACAAAACGAAAAAGAAAAAGAACAATAGTACGATAAACGACACTGCTTAAAGTCTGTCTATGAGATTAGTTTTGCGCAAAAAGCGCAATAACGCTTTCAAAGCTTTCCGTGCCGAGGATGGTTTCGGCCAGTGTCCTAAGATCTTTTCCTCCGACAGTGGACGATTGTCAAGTCTATTTAACGCTTTGGACAGTTCTTCTCTTTGTGCACTGAAGCGAGGACACTCACAGAGAAGATGGGCGATTGTCTCCTCGCAGCTACAGTTATCACATGGCGGGCTGCTGGCCATTCCAATTCGAAATGAGTAGGCCTTCGTGAAGGCCACCCCGAGCCACAGGCGGCACAGGAGCGTCTCTTCAGCTCCAGTTATTCCCGACGGAAGACGGAGCTGTAGATTCGGGTCCAAGTTGTGAAGACGGGCGTTGGTGAATTCCGTCGAGTTCCACTGAGCCAGTGTCAGTTCACGTGCATGGGAACGAAGCCTTGTTGCGGCGTCCGTTCTTGACAGCGGTATAGCTGCACAATGGAGAGCATCATGGGCAGATCGGGCAGCTTCATCAGCACGGTCATTTCCGTAGATACCGCAATGGCCCGGTATCCACTGATAGATTAGGCTGTGGTGCTTCTCAATGGCGCGGTGATGAAGCAGTCTTATGTCAGTGACTAACTGTTCATTTGGTCCATGAAGATGTGGGGACATAATGCACTGGAGCGCTGCTTTGGAGTCAGAGAAGACTGACCACGCCTGTGGCGTTTCTTCCACTACGAACTCTAGAGCAGCACGGATGGCGGTGAGTTCTGCAGCCGTCGATGATGTCAAGTGCGACGTCTTGAACTTTATGGTGACGGATTTCTCGGGTATGACCACTGCCCCTGCTGAGCTTGTAGAAGAAACTGAACCGTCAGTATAAATGTGAAGGCGTCCACTGTGTTTTTCATGCAGAAACAATAGCGTGGCTTGCTGTAGGGCCAGATATGACGAGTGTTTTTTCTTTTGTATACCGGGAATGGTTATCAGGGCTTCCACTATGGATGTAGACACCACAACGGCAACGGCGGTCTTGCTGCGTGCGTGAAGTTCGTGGGAATCACTGCGCTATGCGAAGCAATAATTCCGCTGAATGCAGAGTGTGGCCTAGCAGCTGGAAGTGAGGCGAGGTGGTGCGATGGAATCCGGGCGGCATGTCTTATGTGCATTCTTAAAGCATCGACGCGGATGTACGTTGTGATGGGGTGATCACGAGCGATGACGACAGTCGCTGCTGAGGACGCGCATCTCGGAAGCCCAAGGCATATCCTCAGTGCTTGAGCTTGAATCGACTGGAGTACGCGTAAGTTTGTTCTTCGGGTCCTGCCCAGTACAGGTAAACTGTAGCGCATGAAGCCGAGGAAAAGTGCAGTATACAGTTGAAGCATCGCTCGTACAGATGCACCCCACGATTTTCCCGCAAGAAACCTTAGGACGTGTGTGATCATGGCGAGCTTCTTTTTCATGTAGGCGATCTGGGGGCTCCAGGACAAGTCGCGATCTATGATTACTCCCAGGAAACGGTGGGTCTTCACGTAGCTGATCGTGCGCCCATTGATTTTGATGATGTATGGGGTCATTACCTTGCGCGTAAACGCAACCACTGAGCATTTTTCAGACGACAGTTCCAGTCCCCGTCCTTGGAGGTAGTTTGCTGTCAGTGTAGCCGCTCGCTGAAGCCTGGCTCGTACGTGTATAGACGCGTGACCCCTGACGCCCAGATGCAGATGTCGTCTGCGTATATTGACAGATGCACAGACCACGGAAGAACGTCAACAAGACCGATGAGCGCAAGGTTAAAGAGTATGGGGCTCAGGACTCCACCTTGAGGTACGCCGCGACAAGTACACTCTTAAAAAAAAGTTCGTAAAAAGGTAGTAACTGGAAGGAAAATGTTAGTAACAGCCACTGTTACTAACTCTCTGTGACAGTTACTAACCATTTACAAACTCGAAAGCAACAGGCGTGTTGTTACTACCCAAACAGCCAAGTTACTAACTCGAGTTAGTAACAAAAAGCTACTTTGCTTATAACCCTTCACAGTGCTGCAAAAACATGCATTCACTCACTGAGTGAAAGTTTTTAATATATTTTAATATATTTTCTCAAACCCTTCTCGTATTCGCTTTTTTTGATCATGGCTTGAAGACATATAATTTGTACGACCAACATTTTTAGAGGAATTGATATTTGAGTCTGATTGCATGTCGCCCGAAATTTTATGCTGTCGTGTTTATCTTTGTTCCTCTGGATACGACGCTCGCCTTCGGACCATGGGCCCCTGGGTTTGAATTCCCACCATGCCCAGAAATTTGTTTTTTTCTTTTGAGCCAAAATAGCCTTAGGTGATTTATCGAGCTGAAAAGTTACCGTCAGCATCCCGCGGCGTCGGGGAAAGCACGAGTGACGCGAGAAATTATGTCGTGATGACGTCACCATATGATGTTACGTCATAGATAGCCAAAATATGTGACGCCGTTATGCCGTTATCACGACGTCACGTTACAGGATAACGTCATCACACGACATTGTAGCTTGGTCAAAGGTAGATCTATCACGGATGATGTGCAAAACCACGTTAGGTGCAGATTAGGGGTGTGCGAATATCAAATTTTTCGAATACGAATCGAATACGAATATCCACCTTCGAATATCGAATCGAATATCGAATATCAAAGGAAAAATGCCTCCACAGTAACAATATTTTATTTAACATGTAGCTACTCGAAAAAAAAAACATTAACAGTCTGACTGGCAACACAACATACACTGCTATCTCCAGAACACAATGTCCACGTTAGCACAATGCACATCACAACACAATCAAATATCACGGCACAATGAAAGTAATGACTACATGTTATCATGAAGAAATATGAGTTGCTCCACATGATCAGGCAGCAGGCGCTCCCTTCTAACAGAGACAACCCCCCTGCCACTGAAAAGGCACGCTCACTTGGAACAGAAATGGCTGGTATAGGGAGGTACATGGGGCAAAGCTTTGCCAGACTAGGGTATCTGAAGGTGCCTACAGTCCGCCACCAGTCACATGGGTCACTGTCTTTCTTCAGAAGTGGTCCCGCATAGTGAACGAGTGGTAGTGCGGCACGTTACGGCCGCATAATATTGAAAGTGTACGGTTACATGATCGCCAACAGCGCTGCACGTCGGAGATGCACCAGCACAGGCGTGCGCAGGGTTCCCCATCAGGGGGGCAAAGGTTCATCGAAGCGCACCCCCACCCTACTAAGTCAATGTATGGGGCAGATTTTGCGCCCCCCCCCCCTCTTAGGTGACTAGAAGGGTCAATGTACGGGGCGGATTTTGCGCCCCCCCTTTTAGGTGATTAGGGGGGGGGCGGCCGCCCCCCCTGCCCCCCCTGTGCGCACGCCTATGTGCACTAGCAATAAATCATACGTATTGGGGAGCTCGTCGCAGGCAGATATCGTGCCTCCGTGTACTTACGATGTTTATCGCTCCTCTCGGCAACGTTTATAGCTATACGAACGCAGCAGAAATGTGGAAGACGAGTTATTTTATGCATGATAATCGAATCGCATATTCGAATTTTTCAAATATTCGAAGTTATCGAATATTCGAAACTTTTCGAATACACGATTATCGAATCGAATACGAATATCTCGAATGTGATATTCGACGAATATTCGAAACTTTCGAATATTCGCACACCCCTAGTGCAGATAGCTTTCGGAGGGATAAATACGACGACGGAGAAGAACAAGATGACGGCTTTCGTCTTCGACTCGTCTTACACTCTTAAAAAAAGTTTGGAAAAAGCTTGTAACCACGAGCAAATAGTTAGTAACAGCCGCTGTTACTAGCTTTCTTGGACCATTACTAACTTTTTGCTACCTTTTTACTACCTACGTTAGCAGACACTTAAAAGTTGCAACGTTTACTACCTCTTGCGTACCGTTACTAACTTTTTGCGATGCACCTGTTGAATGAACTTGCTAAGCGAATCATAGAAGTTATTATTACGAGCTTTTTACAGCCTGTTCACTAGCACGGGGATCCATTCAAGATCATTGAGGCGATATTAGTAAGCTTAATACCCCGTGTTGGGTCTTGTATATTAGGCCACGTTGAGATGATATTACGCAAAAATATACATATAACATATTGATTTTCTTAATATGCTTGATTAAAAGTTCTACGCTACGTTACCTCGCGCACCTAATAAATTGTACGCTATATAAATATAGGCGCATAACTTAACCTACCTATCCTAAAGCCTAGCTGCCCACTGGCACCAGCTGCGTACCCCAGAGGTAGGGCTATATATACTCCTGGAAACACTTTTGAATTATACGTGTCGCGTAGCCTTGTCGTTGTGTATGTGTGCTGTTCTGATTCATGTCATACTGTGCATAATTACCTAATGATATATCGCAATGTTGGTGCTCGCGAATTTGACCGTTATAAAAGCAGGAAGCTCGTGATGCGAAAGGATCACGGTTACTAATTTTTTTGGGTAGTAACCGTTACTACCTATTTTACTAGCTAGCAACGAGAAGGGTAGTAACCGCTACTAAGTGCGTTTGTAACGGCGAGGGTAGTAACGGTTACTAACCTCCCCGTTACTAACCGGACTTACTAACAGGGTAGTAACATATGTGACAAGTAGTTAGTAAACCGAAGTTAGTAAGTACTACAACCTTTTTTTTAAGAGTGTACAATGTTGCGTTGTTGCACCATCTTCTGTCTGAACAAAGAAGGTTCTGTCCTTCAAATAGCTGTAGATCCAGTGATAGACGCGGCCCCCCAATCCAATGTTACCCAAGGCGTTCAGGATGGCTTCATGCAATACATTGTCATATGCGCCTTTCACGTCCAAGAACATTGCTGCAGATAATCTCTTTATGCTTTTTTGTTGCTGCACAGACGTGACAAGGTCAATAACATTATCTATAGAAGACCGTCCACGCCGAAAGCCGGTCATAGCATCGGGGTATATCTCGTTATGCTCCAGGTACCACTCTATGCGAGTCAGTATCATCCTCTCCATCACCTTTCCAAAACAGCTGGCAAGCGCGATGGGTCGATAGGAGGCCAAGTCCAGAGGAGATTTACCTGGTTTGAGCAGGGGGACAAGTCGGCTGGACTTCCACGAAGGAGGAACCAATCCGTTACACCACGAGTCGTTGTATACCGAGGAGGGCACGCCGAGCTGCTTGTCCGAGGTTACAAAGGGCCATGTAGGTGACGCCATCAGGTCCTGGTGATGACGAACGCTTGCATGCTGTCAAAGCTGCCTGAAGCTCCTCTGCAGAGAACAGGTTGTCCATCCGGAAATCTCTGGACATCGGCGCGTTTCCTAGGTTACTCAGGGTGATCCCGGACCCCTTATTGGCAACTCTGGCGCAGAAGTCTTCTGCCACATCAATTTCGCGTCGACTTTGGTGGAGAGCGAGGCATTTGAAATGGCTGTGCTGTTGTGGCAATGTTCGTAAGCCGCGGACGATTCTCCATATTTGCGATAGGGGTTTGTGGGGATCAAGCGACTCGCACAATGATTTCCATCGTAGCGACTGGAGTGCGTTGATTCGACGCTGAATCTTCTTTTGCAGACGCCTCGCCTCCCTCAAGTCATAGATGGATTTTGTGCGTCTATATCGTCGTTCAGCACGACGACGGATTGCTTTGAGCCGCTCCAATTCCACTTCGTATTCGCAAAACTGCGATGAAGGTGTGAAATTATATGAAGCGTCTTGAGTAGCCGCCTTGATTATGTCTTCTAAGCTTTCAAGAGAAACTTCTTGATTTTCCTCGCACCGCTTCTCTGTGGATGATCTGTACTTGGACCAATCGATGCGTGAAGGGGCGGTGATCTGCGACTTGCTTAGGCCCTTGATCTTAATATAGGTGGGGATGTGGTCACTTCCATGGGTTTCATTGTCCGCGAACCACTGTACCTTGGCACTTAGACTACGTGACACAAAAGTTAGGTCGAGACAGCTACTATATGTCAGACCCCGTAAAAACGTAGGACTGCCGTCGTTTAAACAGTATAGTTCATGGTCAGACGCGAACGAGGATACATGTCGTCCCCGACGATCTGTCTTCAGGCTTCCCCACAATGGGTGATGAGCGTTGAAATCGCCGGTAATAATCCATGGTCCAGGTGTTGCCGATATAATAGCGCTTAATCTTGCACTGTCAAAGCGGCCTGAAGGTGAAATATATACGCCTACTAGTGTGAACGTCAGGTTATTGCGTTTAACAGTCAGGCACACGTATTCGTTGCTGTCAACAGGTGGTACTGGATGCTCGATGTAGTGAATTAACCACTACAGCTGCGAGCGAACCATCTAAGCAACTAACTATAAACTAAAGCGCTCGCGCGGGAAGGCGCTCATTCATTCATCTGTTCCCTTCACTCATCCACGAGCGGCTGGTACACTAACCGACTGATTACCAGGAGTACGACTTCCACTGCACGTAAACAGAAGTAATCGCAGCACGCTTTCTTTGCTGTTGTTGTTGTTTACGGTTGTTAGACGAATCGTAACGGTAGTTGTAGAGCTAACAAATACCGCAGTGCCCGCAAGAAAGAACAACGAAAATGCTACAGCAGAGACGCAGCAAAGAATGTCAGAGTCTCTGCATGAACGGCCGCCTGAGGGTGAGCGGGAGATAAAGGGAGGGGAAGAAAAGTTGTTACGGGCGCTTGCGCGACTGTACGTCTACGGAATGGGAAGCAAGAAATCATATAGCTAAGGATACACATTTCCAAAGGAGATAGAGAAAGGGAAAGGCATATAAATATAACGCCCTCTCGTCCTCCGTTACAGGACCCCACCAGGAGCCGAAGCATTTCCCCGAGGGTCCCAGCGGCATTCCACTCTTCAGATGTGGAGGGGGAAGGGACGACGACGTCTACTGCACCTTTCTTTATTTTAGCTGCTTTTTCTTGGTTGAATAATAAAGAGCGCGAGCGCGCCGCCACCGCTCCAACGGTGGAGACCACGTTGCCGAGAGGACGAGCGAGAGAGAGGAGGTGATTGCGGACACGAAGCGGCGGAGAAACAGCACCCACTCGCAGCAAGAGAGAGAGAAAGAGAGCGAGATAAAAAGAAACAAAGAGATAAACAAACGTTATGGAAGGACGGACACTCGCCGGAGAGGAAAGGAGGAGGCCGAGCGGCGACGCGACGAGAGAGGAGAGGGAACGAAAAAAGAAGTGAAACGCGAAAACATATAGAGCGATGACGTGTGCAAGGAGAAGGGGGAGGTTCTGGAAGCAGAGGCTACGACGCGCTTCCTAATGTCGCGTAGTGAAGAAGAATCAACTGCCGCCGACCAGGGTGTCGTCGTTAGCTTTATTTTGTTTCCCGTTCTTTCCTTCCTCTTAACGTCCCTCGCGCTGCTCTTAACAACGAGCGAAACAACGGCGACACGACGACGGCAAACTCCTCCTCCCCTCCTCTCCCCTCATCTCTCTCTCTTTCTCTCCTTATAATTCTTCCCCCAGAGCCATTAAAAGCGCGACGCGACGCGTTAAAAAAGCGGAGACGATGCCGTTTCTTCCTCGCCTTTCTATTCGCTTCTTTCCTCTCCACACACACATTCCCGTCTATTTGCTTTTCGCGCGCATTACCCGCGTGGCAAAAGATGTCAACCAAATCACGCCACCGAGTCATAAAAGAAAGAACCGCAACCACGCAGGCGCACGCACATACAGCCGAGGCGTTTTTCGTCCGCTCGTCGCGTTGGTTTGCTCCGGGTGTTGGACCGCTCATTTTAAAGCACTGCGCGACCACTGAGCGGGGTATAAGTGCCGGATAAAACGCCTTATCCTTGTAGTTGGTTGGTTGGGGACGCTTATAAAGAGGAAATTCCACAGTGCGCAGCACGCATTTCGGGCCGTACAATAGATAGAGCGTACTTGTAGTGCGCCATGAAATGTATAGCGCACCGTACAGCCCGTGGGTTACGACAACGCCCGAACCGGAAGCATACGCTCCACGCGATTGCGTGCTCTGCGCTGTACAACTGGAGGTTAGGCGATTTGGTGACTATTGATGCTGAAATCGCAGCATGCACAGATGAGACGGACATTGAAGTTTACAAACAAGTGCTTATTCGCAACTGTTCATTTATTTATGTTTGTTTTTAAGGGCGGAACATTCATTCATACCTAGCAATGTGCAAGTTTCGGCTAGTTGGTAGTCCATTGATTTTACTCTACAGCGCGAACTTCAGTGAAAAGGGACGAAAAATTGCGACACGCAAGCGCTACATGTGTAAGCGCTTGTGTCACTTCAGCTAATCACTGATGTTTGCGCTAAAGTAGTATCAATTCATGCCTAGCTATAAACCACTGCAAACGATGTCACTGAGACACATCCGTTTTAAATTCAGATAAAGAATAAGCTAGTACACGGAATACCTAAAGCTTTTCATATGAAAAAACGCGAAGATGAGCGTACACTACATGTATAGTGATCTGGGCCCGTATGCACAAAAGCGTCTTACGCTAAAAATATTCGTAAGGTAATATTCCAGCCAATCTCTATGCGTGACGTTTCATTAGCGAAGCCGGCTGACAAATGGGAAAACGCACTTAGGAAAGAGAAGTTTTGCGAATTCGACCCCTGTTGTATATATGTGAAAAAGGAAACGCTTTCTTGAGTACCGCGCGAAGTTCTTTCATATCTCCTTCAAGCGCGCTGCAATTTCAACATGAGTCTTCTGCGCTGCCTTTGATGCGCATTGAGAAAGGAATGCACACTACATGAGTCAGAGCTGCCCGGCTACATTCTCCACCAGTTTCGACGAACGCTATAAAGTGTGCCGAAGAGCAAAAATTTCAGCAGGACGTCATAACAATGAAGGGCAAGCATTCTCTTTATTCATAATACTATCACGACCGCTGGATAAGGAAAAAAGAAAAAAAAAAGGTACGGCCCGTTGCGTGTCCAGAAAACAGCGGGAGCTGCCTAGTTGAACTTATTGCCGCTGTGGCGCCACAAGCCGGGTCGCACCAAGGCGGTTTAAAGATCGCACGAGTGTCTATGTTGAGGGCTTACTTGAGGATCCTCGAACTCTTGGCAAATATTATTTGGGATCATGTCATCAACACTCCTCTGGATGCACAATTTCTTCGGAAACAACGACATCTTATTCTATCATAAGCGCTATTAAAGCCATTCAGTGTCACGCTGAAATTAGTGGTACCCGATGTTGACATCCTTTATTGTTGTTCAGAGACACTCTGAAAAGCAGCGGCTCTTCGGCATGCCCATATATGGCGGTATACAACGTGTAGCACCCGCCACAACCCTGTTTTTTTTTTTTTTTTGTCTCTCTTTCGTTCTAAATGCGCGTCGGTGTACGTCTACCCGTCAAGGCGGATGAAACTGTCAACACAGCGTTTACGCTTGTTGCGGCCTGTTGCGCGACGCAACAGGCCGCATTTTATTTATTTATTTATTTATTTATTTATTTATTTATTTATTTATTTATTTATTTATTTATTTATTTATTTATTTATTTATTTTTAATCGAGCTGCCGTGATACTTCAACACTATTGCATTTATTGCGTGCAATAACAAAAAAAAACACACAATAATCCACAGCGTTCAGGAATCTCAGGAAGCTAATTTATTTTGTTTCGTTAATTATGTATTCGTTTGTTTCTCGTACGGTTAACCTTAAAGTTCAGCTTTTAAATGGATCCGTAGCTTCTTGATTCCCGTAGGCAACATTTGTAACCATGTAATTCTTTTCTTTCTGGATTAATGTAACACCCCTACACCGTTTCTAATAACCACTACCGGGGCTGCTAAGGTTACAATATTGATGACGATGACGTAGTTGCTGACATTACTCGATCGCGAAAATTGTGTCCACGAAAATTTACATTGCCGTCATACGTTTTATTTATTATTATGCAGTGAAACTAACTTATACAGTCACACTTTGAGAGGTCCGCCTGTGAAGATGTCGACACACCAAGCACAGGAACCTTTTTCCACACTTTCTATCTTTCACCGTCCAATACGTTTTCACTGAAGCGCGAAAACTAAGAGATACATGTACGAACGCTCCATCACGTTTCGCATTCAGCGAGCGAGGGAAGTTTATACACGTTTCACTAACTCCACATGATCCGGCCCGGCGTATCGCCGTTTACGAAATCCCGCCATCCGAGATACGATGACGCAATCTTTCAGCCCCGAGTTTGCGCAACCCGGGGAGAGGTTATTATTCGCGCAGTCGGCTCAAAGTGTATCAGCCGCGGCCGGCTGCAGCCTTCACGGCGCTCTCGAGATCCGATGAAAAAAAGGCCTACGCAATTTCTGGGAGACAACTAATCTGCTCTCGAACTATAGTTTTAAGATCCGTTTTTCTCAACAGTCTGGTGCTACCGTTACGTAAGTGTCTTGACGAATCCGAAAATGATTATACTTTGCATACCGAAGGTTCGAGGCTGATTGCGATATTTTCACTCGAGAGTGAAAGTATTATTGCAATATCTCTCTTGGAGAAAAGGTGCTTTTGCACAGACAGCTAAAAGAGAGATAGATAGAGAATATTATTTTAAAAGTCGAGCCCTTTGGGTTTTGTTTCTTGAGTTTCTGATCGTGCGCCAATACATTTCTCTCTCTGCATTGTGTTATTTCATTCTCGACTTTATATTGTAACGTCGGGTCTCATGGATAAGGAACACCAGAGATGGCAAAATTACTCCCAGAAAGTTACTGAATTACATTACTAATTACTTTTCCAATTAAAAAATGCTACTAAATTACATTACAAATTACAAGTGAATGAAAGAAATGACGTTATATTACTACTACTTCCGAAAAGTGGTGACATTACTTTGAAATCAGTTTAACAAATGTTCATCATTTCAAGCACAAGTCATGTATACTTCATTTGCAGCACATACAGATTGAAATCTCATGGGACGTTAAAACCCCAACAATTATCATTTTATTAAGAAATCTTAGAGATATTTGTTCAAACTCCCAAGCTTGAAGTTTCGCACTCAGAAATTTTGGTCTTTGTTATATTCATTTCGTTTCTTGGACAATTTTTTATGCCATAGTCGAAGAGGACATGCTACGTTTTAGTCAAGTGTAATTGGTAAGTTAATGAGTAATTTGCTTAAAATTAATTGCTTGAACCATTACTAAGTTATCAGAACACAAAAGTAATTCATTACGTTACTCATTACAACAAAGAGTAATTTAAATGCCGCAACTTCCTTGCTGTAATTGCAGTACTGCCAAGTCCGCGCATTAAGTATAAGTCAAATATTGACCCGAAGGGGGGTTATCATTAGTGATTATCAGCAGGATATATATTATAATGATCCTGCTGGCGCGAACTTAAACCATAGGACCCGAAACAACACAGTGACATTACTGCTGATGCACAACGTCGCACAAGCTACGGCGACCATAAAGCACCGAGGCCGTAAAATCTAAACAAACGATTCGACGATTACGCCTAAACGAAAGCATTAAACGTTCGACTTAAGAATAATAACGCGCTGCGACGGACCACCGAAAGAGGTTTTACGCAACAACATCTCGCAAAGCGCATGGAACGTCGACGATCACAAAAGCAGCGAGATGAGTAATACAAAAGCGAGGACGAGAGACCACTGCCGCTCGTGCGCACTAACCAACCATTAAAGCCGGACGAACACTACACAATGAAGCTTGTCCTCCCGCGCATCGTTGCAAGAGAGACTCTCGAGCCTAACGGCAAATGGCGCACCAGCTTTCGTTGCATGCTTCCCTCGTGACAAACAAAAGAAGGAAAACAGAAAAACAAAACACGCAAAGAAGTGAAGAGAACGACGCGACCTACGAAGTCATCCGCAACGTGTAATGACGCAATGAACAGGTTCCCCGCCGTTATTGTCCGCTCGCAACCTTGTTACGTGAAGAAGGAAGGACGGTAGTGAGGGAGAGAGAGATGAGTGGAAAGAGGGAAAGGGCCGAGCAAATATACAACAGGGGGCATGCAGCGCGTTCCCAAACAACCGCTAAGCGCGAGGTCAAAGAACCGACAGGCCCAAAACATAGGCGCACGACAGCGCTGCAGCGTTCGGCGAGGTAAACACGCAAAACTACGGCCCCATCATGAGCGAAGGGTAAAGACGAGCCATTCCCCTATACGTCACCCACAAACTCTCTCTTTCTCTCTCTCTCGAATGTTGCCACACATGCAACACCACACATAGCCACCACCACTCGCCACTCCAACAGCACTACCATCCCAACCACCATCGACACCAACGAGCGGGGACGACGGACACTGCGGCCATCCCTCCAGGGTAGGGTGGCTACACGGAGGAGACGACCACTCACTCTGTTAAAGGAGGAAGAGGAGGACATGGCTATGAAAAGAGGAAGCCGAGAGAGAGAGAGAGCATCAGAGGAGTTTCTCCGGACTAAACGACAACGAGAAAAATATGCAGCCGTCGAGAAGCGCAATTACCTTTCGGAGTGCACGCTCCTTTTGAAACGCCAGCGGCGAGGAGCGCTTGGTCGTAGTTTGCGATTAATATCCATGGCGGCAGGGTAGCGCGACCGAACGGCGTCGCGGGAAGCGATGTTAAATGCGTTGCCCCGCAGTGCGGAAGGAAGAAAAGCACGCTATAATGGCGCTGCGCAAGCAGTGGAGCCGATCGTGATTGGCAAACCGCGAAATATACACCACATCCATCGGGCCCGGATTTGGTTGACGGGAGCACGCGCGCACCTCATCACGAGGAGCGTGGACTTGGTAGGAGCTCCTGCTTCTGCGCTAACTCAAGTGGGTTCACGCGCACGTACGCAAAATCGCTTACGTCCCTCCTCCCATCTTCCTTCGCACTTCCGGGATTCACTGTCAAATTTCACTACGATGTCGGGGGCGATCTTCGACTGCCTCCTCGTATTGACTTAAAACGCCAACGCGGTGAAAACAATGCCTACAATAGGACACCACTTCTACACATGGAAATTATCACAAAGCTACCTGGACAGCTTGGGAAGAAGGTAAGGCTTCCCGGAGAAACACTCGAACCACTGACAGATGTATAGCCGTCGTTCGACTACATGTTCACTATAACGCATAGTCCGTTCAATTTGTGTTGAACTTAGAAGCGGATTGCTAGTACGACTGCGTGAATATATCTACGTTGGCAAGGGCTACTCCGGTAGATGCCACTCAGCCTATAACCGGTATATCATCATATAAACGGCACAGTCGCCAAATAACCGGGACATCAGCATCTGACCGTGACACATAAACAACTGTCTGCGACCTGTCCACGGGTGTGAGGAATATATAGGCCGCCGACATTACTCGCCTCACTTGAGCAAGAAAACGTGCAGTGAAGCGGGTGGGTGGTTATAATAGTAAGCTACAGCTTCGAGCAAGAAGCAATCGCAATGAAGTAGTTCTCCGTAGTAGTCAGGTTAACGGTTCAGGTTAGAAGCGGTTAACGAGGCACGATTCACGCGTCTTCGCTCCCAATAATGTGTGTGTGTGTGTGTGTGTGAACAACGCAAAGAACACTCTTCACATACATTTTTTTTCGTGGACAAGTTGTAAAAACCGCCAGTCGCGTTATAATGAAATATCGTTTCTAGGGGATGGAGTTTACACCGACAGGTAAGTGTTATTAGCACAAAAAAATGGTGATAATAATGTTCGGTTATTTATTTATTTATTTATTTACTTATTTATTTATTTATTTACTTCTATACCGAAGAAAAATGAAGAGATAGGGAGAGGGAAAGAGATAAAATAACGAAAGGCAGCGATGTCAAACAGAAGAAAACATCCGGTTTGGAAAGCTACAGGCCTTTTTAGCATCCGGAGTACCCTATACTATAATGAGGGGAAAAAAAAGATAATAAAACAAGACAGAGACAGAACAGCGAAAAAATAACAAACAGCGGCGTAATAAGAAACAAAGACTGCACGAATACCACAGCTATCTAGCGTCACTACGGACGTGAAAGCTCCTGGTCCAAGATCAACTTATTTTGAGCAACCACACACCGGATCATGCTTGAAGAACCCCGCATCGAAATTCGCACATATAAAATTAATGGTAATAACAACGTATGAAGTCTCATGTGTCACAACCACATTATTATTATGGTCACGGCTCCAGATCAGTTTTGAACACCTGGTGTTTTTTTAACGTGCGCCTAAATTTATGTACACGGAGGACAACGTCGTACCACATGGACTGCGTATATGTAGTGACAGAGAATAACGATGACAAATACGCAGAGTTAGAAAGTTTCACTGTATCGGTGCAGTTACTCTGTACATCTGTGCGCCTTCCACAGGGAAGCCTTGTGTCGAAGTTTCGTGTTCGAGAGAAGCATTGTGTCGAAGTTTCGTGTTCGATGATATATGCCAGGGAAGACGCGCGGCTAACCGTCATACAGATGTGAAGAAAGTTAAGTGGACTAAAAGACAACTTGTCGCCGGCATGCAGGGAGCGAAACGATCCGAAGGTTGCAGGTATCGGCCCCTACCGGCGGCAAGTTGTCTTTACGTCCACTTTACTTTATAATTACTATAACACAGTTAAAACAGTACATTTAACATCCCCCCATACCTCCCTTGGCTTCATTATCTGCTGGTTTTCATTAAGATTGTGTCGAACAGAGAAACGAGTCCTCAAAATTCCCTTCCTTCATTCGTACCAATTTTAAACTATACAAAGCACTTTAGAGCTGCATCTGATGTTTACTCATTTGAGGATGAAATTAAATTGAGAGAGGAACTGTCCGCTGCTCATGGATGAGGTTGTGCACCAATGACCCTTGTTATGTAAAAGGTAATCCTAAGATGTTCTAGATAGCGGTCTCAAATCCGCGGCCCGCCGACCTCTCGCTAGCGGCCCAGCCTGCACATGACTGTCGTCGTCCCATGCTTTTTTTTTTTTTCTTAAGAAGCATGTTCATAAGCTACACAGGCCTGACTGATCTAAAGCATTTTTTTTTTTCGTGAGGCAACCCCTGCAGTTACCATTTGTTGATAGATAACCGTGGAACGAAACTATATCTCAAAATCGGCGTCCAAGTTTTAGTCATTTTAGAGATCGGTACGGATATGCTGTTGGAATCCTGGCGCCCAATAACCTTCAAAATTGACCCACATAATTAGACATATGGGAAAGGTCTTCTTTCAAATGGCAACGTTAGCTGACATTTTGTAACCCCTCCCCCACTCCACCCACCGCGCTCCTACCTTCTTGAGTGTCCTGGCCCATAGCGGGAGTAAATTTTCCTGACTGCGGCCAGCTAGTTGAGGTGACTTTGAGACTCCTGGTCTATATGATAATTCTGGGAGAGATCACAACGCTTGGACAAAGCACAAGGGATAAGAACGACACACAAAGTGAACAGACCATAGAAAGCGAACGGGTTTATATAGCATTATACGAGCTCACAGCAACAGTACGATTTTTAAGGCCATGCGCGTCTCATTTTATCGTTCTTCGTCTGTAAAGGAGGCCATGAGCTATACTGTACTTATTGCTCATTGAACAGGGAGTCGGAGAAGGGTCAATTTAGCTATAGGTGCTTGATGCTATTTTGAGACCCGCAGTGACCTCACGAGGCATTTCAACGAGGAAGAAATAGGAATTTGTGGATTGGGCTATATAGACCATCAACCGTGACCTGCACGTCAGCATTGCGTCGCACAGGACTACAGACTGGCGCGCTGGTATAACTGTACTACAGCCGCAGGAGCAGAGGAAATGAGGTTGAGCGAGCGACGATTTACACCCTGCGCCTCATATTCCAACTCTCAACTCAGAGGGTGACGGTTCTGGGCGAGCGATATGGCGACGCTGCATGCACGGCTGTGTCAGCTAACGATTAATGGTGTAGTCATGGAGCTGCACGTCGTTACATATATGACCAGATCACGCGGTTCCTTCAGGCACCCGATAGCCGACAATACCGCGTTTGACACACATGGAAAGGCAATATTATGGTCACACAGTGCCACTTGTGCGTTTAATGCGCACTCGTGAACGACGTGCGGATGCTGGGCACTGAAAACAAGTAAACATATTAATACATGAATAATCAAGTGAGAGAAAAGTCATAAAAGAATGGCAGGCAGGTAAGCCTAGCTGAGCCCGCTTGGCTGCCCCGCAATGGGGAACGGAGAGTGAAATATGAGGAGGAGGAGAAGTGGTATGCATGCACAATCAGAGGCAGACAAATAAACGTTCACCGTCCAGCACATAACAAGTACTTGTGATTATCCAGAGGTCGGAGGTTGTCATACGATTAGCGATTCATAACCTTTAAAAAAAAAGGGGGGGGGGTCATCCTTCATACTCGTCGCAAACTACATACGTCATCAAAACAAGGCAGAAGTTTAGAGCCTTGGCGTGACGAGAAATCGTCCAACAGGGAATGATGCTGAAGCCAACGCTTCGACAAAAGAGACTGACGAAGACACACATCATCTTTCCGAAACGTCAGTTCCAGCGATATTACCTGTTAACCTCCTTACCCTTCCTATCTTCTCTCTCTCTCTCTCCACTATTTCCACGTCAAGTCATTGGTACTGCACGCGAAATGAATGAGTCGAGGAAGACTCGCGCACTGATCGCGAGAGTTGCTGCCGGGAGCCATAACTTCGTTTACAACGACTTGAGTCTTGATGCACTTCTGTAAATCAGTGTTAGTGTTCAATAACACACGGTACACTGCTGATTGCGATTAAGCCCGGTCGTTATCAAGTTTCTCAACAGTGATTGGCTTCCTTCTGCACTTTACGTAAAGGAGCCAATCACGACCAAGCAGTGCGATCAGTATCAAGTCTGACCGCGATCCGAAGTGGCCGTGTGGCACCGGTATAACATACTTCGCCTTTCGTAAAGGCCGATATGCCGCGGTGTACGCCGGGAAAAAAACGTTCGGCGCCAGAAATCACGCTTGCGCACGCTCATGTAAGCGCAACAAAGGGTAACAAACCAAGTAGGAACCTTGGTTCAATATAAGGCATCATATCGAGAGTTATATCAATATAATAACATCACATGGAGAGTCATCGGGACTCAACGTCATAACGTTAGTGTCAAAATGGAGTGGTGAACGCAACCCATTCGTGTGACGTAATATTTACGATTGATTTGTTTCTAAGAATCCTGCCTGTCAACACTCTATTTGTCCTCTCCAGGTTCCTTGGGCAAATTTTTCGCCCTGTTTCAAGCACATAAAATCCATGAGCACCACAAAGAGATACAAAGAGAGAACTGCTTTCCAGGTTGGAGTTCGTGCGCCTGACGAACAGTCTGCTAACCACTTTCATAATCTAAATGCAGGTACTATATACGCTATTTTAACAGAAAATTAACGCACTCAAGTTTTACGTGAGTTGCTGTGGAGATCTGGGAGGCTTAGAGCACCTCGTTTACGCAAATCGTTGACAACCCGCCCATAATCGACAGTTAAGGCACATCAGAAACAGCTCCTGTCGTGCTAGGTATGCTGTCGAATGTTGAATAAATAGACTCGAATCATAAGACATTCTCAACGTCTGACCCTTTGTGACGCATCTCTTATTCATTCAAGAAATGGCAATAACTTTTACCATTACGCAATAAACGCAACACTTCACTATTTCAACAACATGGAGTTTCTAGGAAGTTTAAATGTATATGAATTAAGGCACTGAGCGCATTACTTTAACCGCTCCAGTTTTCTGGCACAGATATACGAGTGCATTATTATTATTATTATTATTATTATTATTATTATTATTATTATTATTATTATTATTATTATTATTATTATTATAGCATCTGACGTAACACCATGGCAGCTCTCCAAAACAGTCCGCTTCGTTCATCTTAGTCTAGACGTCTGGTGATCGGGAATTCAGGAAGCGTGCTGCATTTTGCCACAAGGCAAAACTCCACGATGCCACCTGCGAGCATTCATAATTACGAAGATAAAACGGGCGCCGCTTCCATAACAGCCGCGCGCGCCGAGACCGGTACGCAACAAAAACAAACACGTGCTACGCAAAGAATTTAATTTCGCGAAAGGTGTACACACACTCTGGTAATCGCAGAGCGCCCAGTGCAGCCAAGCCAGCACCAAAAAAAAAAACACGTCGTCAGCTGTCCCTTCAGATGGCTAAGAATCGATCGCTAGCTCGCGACCGACGCCAAGCGCCAAGCTGCGTGCAAGCATATGCCATTCGAAGCGGAAACGCCCCCCCACGCGAACTGTCAAAATTCCGGGAGGAAAATCGTTTTCGGTGCAAGCAAGGTACGCGCGTCGAAATAACGGCGGTCCCGTTTAGAATAAGAGCTGAGCTAGTTGGTAGGTATTCGTGTTAGAGACAGGGCGTGCAAACACGAACACAAGAGAGAAGCGTTTTGTGGCGTTTGTGGTGTCTTGACTTCTCTCTTGCGTCCGTGTTTTTGCACGCCATGTCTCTTTAACATGGTCCCGTTTAGTCAGCTCACTACTGAACGCGAAATTTAACGATCGAAGCGACCGTAAGGAAGAAAGCTTCAGAACTGGCCGGACCGGCCACTACAGAAATCGCCCCTGAAAACAACGGGCCCCCTCCTCTCTTCAGAGACGAAAACGTGATCGCGCGTACGCGTTTGTAGAAGCGATCGCTGAGACCGGTCACTTCCTTCAGACAGGTTCGCTACCGCGCGACTCCGTCGCTTTCTAATCCTAATCGCGGGGGCGATCCGTTAGCGATAAGAACTCTCGGTAGTGAACACGCGAAACCCCAACGTGCACTAGTCGTAGGGGAAATTTCGTCAACAAGCAGCAACATGGAGGTAGGTGTCGGACTCACCGGGTTGCTGTACGGCTGCATGCTGAGGCGTATCCCATCGCGAACCATTTTCTCCCTGACCATGATCTTGAGCTGCATCTTAGGAAAGCGCACCAGTTCGGCCTTGCCCTCTTCGTACTCGTCCTGAAAGTAGCGGAGCGAATCCGGCCGCACAGCAGCTTTGTCCGGCGCCGCCGGTGCCGGCGGCGGAGCCCAGTCGTCGAATCCGTACTCGCTGGCCGATGCCGCCGAAACGCGCGAATGCCTGGCAGCTTCCTCGAGTGTGAAGTACACCGACGTACCACCCTGCTCGAGCAACACTCGCACGGCCTGGAGCACGCGATCCCTGTGCCTCGGATCGGTGACGCCGATGGCATCCAAGTCCGGCTCGCCGATCTGCTTGCAGATCTCCAGGTCATCGTATCCGTTGTCCACGAAGCTCTCCGCGTACTGAGGCAGTCCCAGGGTGCGGAGCCAATCGGCCACGATACTCTGCTCGCCGGCGTTCATGCTGAGGCCATGCCACTAGCACGCGCCGCGCGACACAACTGTGTTTTTGTTCCGTAGGGTTTAGCGAGTGAGGGAGCGCGCTAAAAATGACGCGAGCTCCGCAAAAGCCGCTCCTAGTGCTGTCGCTGCCGCCGACGCCGCCGGAGCTCTCCCCGATCGCTCCATCACGGAGAATGGCAGCCGGATGCGGCCGCGAGCGCATGCGCGAGAATCGGGTTGTGATATCACGTCCGGTCGCGAAGAGGCGGATGCTGGTGCCGTACTGGTGCCGCTCGGCGGTGCTTCAGAGAAACTCGGCGCTGCCGGCGGGCCAACTGAGCGTAGGAGAACGGAGGAGCCTGGCGAGAATCGGAGGGAGTAGCCAGGAGCAATTTCACTTACATATGCGTCGTTCGTATATCTACTATGTAGCTAAAAAGCTGGAATGAAGCAGTGTCCCTCCGTGAGGTCCTTGTTGCAGCGTAACGACAGGCTGGGTCGTGTAGGAGAGGGCTCACGTTGCGTAAGCGATGAGTGCAATTACCCGGCGAGCCTCTTAAACACTGACATTTCCTCGTCTTCAAAGCTGAAAGTCATCAAGTTTAAGAAACAAGACACAAGGTGACAACGAAATAGCGCACGTGGAATAAATGCAAATCGATCAGTATGGCTGAGTCCTAAGCTCTATACTTTATGCAGAGTATTTGACGGATGACTAGATAAGGGGGCGGATTAAACTTGAATGTTTACTGCATGTGACGCGTGCAGTTTTAATGTGGAGATGCATTTTCATTTTAAATGCGAAGCATTTCTTAGCGAACTTCTGCGACTTTGAGCGTATCTATCTATCTATCTATCTATCTATCTATCTATCTATCTATCTATCTATCTATCTATCTATCTATCTATCTATCTATCTATCTAGCCGCCTACGACTTTGTGCTCTCCTGGCCGTTTCGTTAGTCGGATGTATACCAAAATTGGTGTGTCATAACATGGCCTTATTAGGAACATAAATGACAGGTCATATCATGAAAATCATGACACGCATGTCATGAACAGCATGATTTACATTCCACGACCTTAGGCTCTTGCGGCCGTTCCGTTAATTTCATATACACCAAAATTGGTACGGCATGACAAGAATTCATGACGAACATAATGATTGGTCCTAATATGCAAATCATGACGCGCATGTCATGTGCAGCATGATTTACATGACATGGTCTCTGGGCGCTCGCGGCCGTTTAAATGAAGGGATATATACGAAAACTGGTATGACGAGACATTTCTGTATGAAGAACATAACTGACACGTGGTAACATGAAAATCGTGACATGCATGTCATGTATGACATGATTTACATGCCACGCTCATGGCGCACTCGCGGTCGTTTTGCTAGACTGATATACACCAAAACTGGTATTGTGCTATGTGACTGTAAGAAGAACATGAATAACAGGTCATAGCATGAAAACCATGACATCCATGACACGTATGTCATGATTTACATGCCGCGCTCATGGTGCATTCGTGGCCGTTTCGCTTGAATGACATACACCAAAATTGGTATTGCGCGACACGACCGTATGACGAACGTAAGTGAGAGGTGGTAACATGAAAATCATGACGTGCAAGTCATGTACAACCTGATTTACATGCCACGCTCATGGTGCGCTGGCGGCCGTTTCAGTAGATTGATATACACCAAAATTGGTATTGCGCGAAGTGACTGTATGAAGAACATGAATAACAGTTGATAAGATGAAAACCATGACATGCATGTCATGTATGTCATGATTTACATGCCACGTTCATGATGCATTCGCGGCCGCTTAGCTAGCTCGATGTACACCAAAATTGGTATTGCGCGCAGCGACTGTATGACGAACGTAAATGAGACATGGTAACATGAAAATCATGACATGCATGACATGTACGACATGATTTACATGTCATGGTCATGGCGCATTCGTGGCCGTTTCGCTTGCATGATATACACCAAAATTGGTATTGCGCGACGCGACTGCATGACGAACGTAAATGAGAGATGGTAACATGGAAACATGACATGCAGGTCATGTACGACATGATTTACATGTCATGCTCATGGTGCATTCGTGGCCGTTTCGCTAGCTTGATACATACCAAAATTGGTATTGCCCGAAGCGACTGTATGACGAACGTAAATGAAAGGTGTTAACATGCGAATCATGTTATGCATGTCATGTACGGTATGATTTACATTGCACTGTCATGGTGTGCTTCCGGCCGTTTTGTTAACTGGATATATACCAAAATTGGTATGGCACTACACGAGTGCGTGATGAACATAAGCGACAGGTCATGCATTGTATATACCAGAGTATGCGTTTCATTGGCATGGTGTATACCAGATTGTGCATGCATGCGTGCATGGCAAACATGCGATATATGGTGGACTAGATGCCATGGCATGAATGATTTCATTTGGCTCAAAGACAAACAAGGCGATGTATGCAGCTCTTTGCTGGCTGCTTCGCATTACATCGATTCCCACGGTGTGGGATCTGCCGAATTTTTTTTTCATCCGACACGGCCAGACACTTGAGAGTAGGATGGAACCGTATTCCACATTAAGCAATGATCTCTCTCATATCGCAACCTGGTTTCCGTTGTGCTTGTCAGAAACGTTACAAACGTATATGTGTTATGATTATTTTAGAATATTTTCATTAATACTAAACTGACATTCACATTTCCAAATATCAAAAGTGTGATATAACGCATTACATCACTCGTGAATGATGAATCGTGCACGATATTATTATACTTAATTCGCTCGAATATTATCATATTATAACAGTAACGCCGCTCACTAATATCATATTGGTTAAAGTGCTTTTCTTCTCTTTATGATGAGTCGCTTCCCCAGCGCTTGGTGCGCACTTCTTTTCTGCGTCATTGACTTCTCATATGTTCTGTCGTATAGTAACCCTTAACAGCCCATTCTAAATATCAAATTACCTACTTCTCATTCTCATATCACGTATTCATTCTGCCTTTTTTTTTTACTATTATTAAGTGCACAGGCTTCTGTAATCGTTTTCTTAAAAATTGCGCAAAGATGCAGTACGACGGCCGCTGGATGGAAGAACACGCGTGGGTTTCCATCCAGCGGCCGTGGCAGTATACTAGGTGTAGCGTTTATTTTATAATGTTCTTTTAATCTGAGAAAAAGTCCGATTATGCAGTCACCTCTTGCTTCCCCTGTAAAGCATTTTGAATGAAATTCAGGAACCGTTGCCCTATCGGGGAAAATAAAAGCAAGGGAAGCTTGGCGTGTGCATGCCTGACGCACTTCTTTCTTTCTTTCTCTTTCTTTCTTTCTTTCTTTCTAACGCAATGCGCAGTGCTTCCTCATAAGTGTTTCCTTCCTCCGTGCCGGGAATCGCACCTGCATCCACTTGATTAGTAGCGCTATACGTGCCTCGGTTGCCACAGGCAACAACGACGGTCCTGCGTTCATATCCAGGCAACAATGAAACGTGGCAACGTGAAATGACGAGTAGCCTCGATAAAAGATCAGACTGCCGTATCAGAAACGGCTGATTGCCGGCAAGTCCACCACCGGGAAAGCATCAATTATTGGAAAACGACGCATACGAATACGCATGTGTGACCGGCGCACCTTCGAGGGCAGCCTTTCTTTACACTCGCCGGCGCCAGGTTTTAGATGCGAAGCATCTCTTGCTCGGGGCATGTCCCGCGGCGTGGGCGTCTTCACTCGCACTACGCATGCGCAACTCTCCTCCTTCCCTCTCTCCAACAGCAGCGCGTTACTCTCTCCACTTCTCTCCCAGCACCTGCTTGCGCTTCTCCTGCGTTCTCGCTTCTGCTCACGCGGCGCATGCGCTACTCTCCTCCTCTAGTCTCCTTTCCTTCAAGTGGTAGAGCGCTGCGCGCGTTCAGTCCAGCGCTTGCTTCGATTGACTCCTCTGAAATGCGGGCTCGACATGCCGAAATAGACCTTTTTCAAGCAATCCCAGAACGCCCCGCGGGCGCGCGGAGCACTATGGGAAAAGTGTGTACGTCGAGCGAGCCGGCTGCTCCGTCGCCCGCTGCTTGTTGGCGCAGTGGGAGCACAAAATGAAAAGAACGTGTCGCCGCTGGTGGATAATTATTATATCCTAAATACTACACATGTCCGAACGCACCTGCATGTATACCTCCACACATGTAATGTGAAAGGAATAACGCAATCAGTGTATAGGTATTACCGAGCGGATGTTTATCGGATATAGCAGCGACATGCGAGTTAACACGTGCCGATAAATGTAGTCGAAACGCACTATCGTGAGGAATGTGAGGTGGAGCACCGAATTCATGTTTATTCGATTACTTCTTCACATGCCGCTGTGGCATTTAATTTCATAGCGACTTGTGATCGGGCTGTTAAGACCAAACTGCAGAGATGTGTTAGTATTCAGGCACGTATACAGATGATTATTCGATTTTAATTAATAAGTCACGCGATGTACATAAAATTACCGCATCTCCACGAAGTGAATGATGCTGAGTGGGCGAAGCACGTGCGGATCGTTCGGCAAATCACCCGTGACTCTCGTGCATTTTTCACTGCAGCGTGCATTGTGCTGTCACATGCTTGATTGATGGGCGCTTAATGTTAGTGTTTTTACGGTGTTTTGTCATTTTATTTCTGTGCTTCTTCACCTTTTGTTACTCTTTAGATGTTTTTTTTAGTGTTTTGCCATTTTATTTTTGTGCTTGTTCACCTTTTGTTAACCTTTTTTTACAGATCTTTTTGGTTTCGATTGTACACGGTGCTGTTAACCTTTTTTCACAGATGTTTTTCGGTTTCTTCTTTTTTCTCTCTCTAGTTCTATCTATTTCTTCCTCTCCCTTTATCTATTTCTTTCTCTTTCTTGCTCTTCCTATTTTTTCCCTTTCCTTCTTTCTCTTTCCATTTCTCGCTCGCTTCCTTTTTTTTTTCTATTTTTATACATGCTTTTGCCTGCGTTACGCCAAGCGACGACAGCATACGACAGCCCGAGCCCCTAAAGTACTCCGCGCTTATCATCATCATCAAGGCGCTCGAAGTACAAGAGGAAGAAGACTTCTCCTTGGCGCGAGCGCGCGCTCACTTACTAGCGGCTGGCTCGCTACGGCGGACAGACAGACAGACAGACAGACAGACAGACAGACAGACAGATAACTTTTATTTGGTCCTAAGAAGACGAATGCCCCGTCACGAGGTAACGTCCGCGGGCCCCAACCCACGATGGAGCCGGGAGGTTGAGACGAGATCTCGGCGACTTCGCGGGCTCTCTGGACAGCCCTGAGCTTCGAGCTTCGCCCCTGAAAAGTGAACATATTCTACACGTGTTTAAAGAACAAGGGATGGGACAAGAATTCACTCGCGAGGTGCCTTGCTCCGATAATTTAGTTTCCTGATACATGCTTTAATTCATTGCGGATTATTTTGAGGCCGACAGCCCTATTCTATGCAGTATTGTAGAATCAGCCGACAAAATTCTCTCACGCGGGATGTCCCTAGCTGCCCAGTGGATACCTTCGCACGTGGGCATTGCTGGAAATGAAGAGGCTGATCGCCTAGCTTCATCTTGTAATCATGATGACTGTGACTGCCCGGAAATTTCGTCTATGATGGACAACGCTCGTCTGCTTATACGCCGCCACCTCCCAAAGCAGCACCCAGACCAGCGTGTCGCGAACGGATCGTTTCCTCCCCGTGTTCGTGGTCGTGGCTTGCCTCGTCGTTCCAGAGCACTGTTATAAGAGTCGGTTCAGTATTGGTGCGCGAACGCTTATTCCGTCAAGGACGTGTGAACAGTCCGTTGTGTGCAGCTTGTGGCTCATGTGAAACACTTGAGCGTCTTATAATACACTGTCCCGCGTTTGCTACGCAGCGGGCTTTGCTGATTAAGGAATATAAATTCCTCGGACTTAAATGCGCGACCATCGACGATTACCTCTTTCCGAGAGGTTGTGTATCTCGACGCGACCAGGCCCAACGAGCTCTGCTGACCTTTATGGACCAAACAGATCTGGCCACCCGTCTATAAGCGTTCCTTTTGTGTGTGTGTGTGTGTGTGTGTGTGTGTGTGTGTGTGTGTGTGTGTGTGTGTGTGTGTGTGTGTGTGTGTGTGTGTGTGTGTGTGTGTGTGTGTGTGTGTGTGTGTGTGTGTGTGTGTGTGTGTGTGTGTGTGTGTGTGTGTGTGTGTGTGTGTGTGTGTGTGTGTGTGTGTGTGTGTGTGTGTGTCACTTTCCTATCTCCTTTCCTCTTTTTCTCCTCCTAACTTCCTTTCCTCTGTCTCTTCCCTCCTCCCGAAAGAGCAGGCAGGCGTTGTGCCCCTTCTGGTGGCAGTTGCCAGCTTGCTCTCTCCCTCTTTTCTCTGTGTCCTTGTGCTTGCATGTATACAAATCAAATAAATAAATAAATAATCTTTGCTGGCAGTATAGTACGCTTTCAGTGAAACCGATGTTTAATTTCGCGTCGGTGCATTCGAATATTGTTAAACGAGAAATGGTGACGTTGTGCTTAGGCACGGCATTGGAAAAAAACTTGGGCACATAAGCTGATCAACAGTTTCCAGCTGCAAATTGATCACCTGAAGGAGGCGGGGTACCCTGTGTTCATTTCATCGGTTTGCGAAAAGCTCATTCGATTGCAAAGAAATATTAACACTTACGTCCTCCACCCGTGAATAACGAAGAAACTAAGAATATTGCAGTTATTCCATATATGCATGAGAAGTCGCACGGTATGAAAAATGCAGGGAAGCCATTGGGTTGATGCCTGTGATTTCCGCACCAAATAAGCTTAGTCGCATTTGTTCCGTAGTGCACCGTGATAAAGTTGTTACTCACTCCGTAGTGCACCAAAGGTCGCAGGGGTCTGCAGTGGGCCAAAAATTAAAGAAATGAGGTCAGAGGCATGCCAGTTGTTCTGTCAATTATTGTGTAGGAGTTGCTAACCAAATTCCACTTTCGTGTGTTCACATGTACATCAGCCAGACTGGCCGACGCGCCTCGGTGAGCATCGAAATTCATTGAATGGCGCGGTCACGTCGCGTCTCGCATTGTCAGTCATGCAAATGTAATCCCCTCTTCGAAAGCACCGTAATTGTGCACCCCTAATCAGACCACGTTAAAAAGGCATATTATATCATAACATATCATATCATAAAGAACGCCGCACTTTGTGTAAGTTACCTTTTATATCGCTACAAGACAAGGAATATAACTTTATTAATCGCCTATAAACACGCGCCTTCGTTGTTTTTCTTTTTGTGCCTTTTCATGACATGCGCGATGCACCCTCATTTTTGTGTTTATGTTTTCTCGCACGTGCAATAACCTTTCAGGTGTGAGCGAGCGCTTGTGGTGTGAGTATTTCTTTTCTTGTCCTGCTCCTTTCTTTTAGCGCTCTAAGTTTTATTCCAACCTGTAGTTATAGTGCCAACGAATGTTGGTAGGCGCTTATCGTTTCTTACCTATGGTGCAAGCAACGCGCACGCTGTCTGGTGACTGTATCTTATTTTACGAAATGCCGGTTATCCTTTCTAGCGTACTGTTTAAATATCAGAGCCTCACATTGTACTTGTCGACAGTGTTGATGGAAGTTGATGCCTAATGCATTCGGAAATATAGACCACTGCTGCACCATATAAGCAAGCGAGTTATATCTTTCTTTTTTTTTTCATTATGCCATAAGGTGTACTGGCGCCAAAAAATAATAAAAGTGACGCTCCTGAGCCGCTCAGGCTAGCTGGTCCAACAGTGGGACAGATGAAAATCATAGAGAGGCTAGCAGCTAAACACTGAAGTTAGTGATTGAATCACGCAGTAATATGTCGCGTCTTGCCAAGTTCACTTGATCTGAGAAGTGCTGGCACGGCGTAAGCGGAAAGCTAAAGCGTGAGGCCCGCGCACTCGGCGCGGCGACTGCTGCGGCGTACACACTTGTCCCATGAGCGCTTGCGCGCCCGTTGCCGGTGATCGTGTGCTTGAAAAAGGTCTCTTCTCTCCGGCGCAACGCCGCGATGAGCGCGAGCGCATGCGCGTCCCCTCCCCCTCTCTCTCTCCTCTCCTACGCTGCTCCCTCTCGCGCGCCTGTCGACCCAACGAAGTTTGTCTAGGTGGCGTTGGTCGACCGCGTTCCCCGCTCGCCCTGTGAGAATTAACGGCCAGGCTAGAGGGAAGGCACGACGCGCGTAGTGTTCCTCTTCGCGTTCCACGACGCGAGGTCGGTAGCATGCCCAACGAACGCCAACGAAACGCGATCGTGCAAGTGCTCTGGCTTCGCATCGTCTCATGGTCCCCTTTAGCGGGAGACGGTGTAATTTTTTTTTTTTCGCGCACGACACCGCCGAAATCTGCGAGTTATAAAAGTGCTGAAGAAGAGTTATAAAAGCTTCACCGAATATGCAGTGGTCGCCACAAATGAATTGAGGTTTGCCTGCGTTTTCTACTGTGGCAAGAACAGAGAACCGTGTTTCCTGCCTTGTATCCTTAGACGCGCAAGAGGGAACTCGAGACTACACTTGCGGTGCTCGAGCGAATTTATTGCGTATCCTCTGCAGTTACTACTTAAGAAGTTTTAATGACCGTCAATTGGCTAGCGGCACTTGTTTCAACGGACAGCACATGTCCGCTCGACTGACGGTGGACACACATCTACACATGGGTGAATTCCAAGCACGCGCGGCACTGACTTCTGCTGAGGATGCCCCTCAGTGGTTACAGCAGGCACATGAAGCAGGACCACATTCTTGGGGTTAAGACAATCTCACGCACTGATTGAGTGGAGTCGGCGCTTCCAGATCTCAGGTTGTGCGGAGAAGCTTTGTGTTCAACGAGTACACCAACACCTTCACTGGCATTCTTCAGATGCCGGGTATGTATACCGTAGAATATTTATCTTCCGGACGTGTACTTGGTGTGGCAAAGCTGATGCATCTAGTACCTGCTTTTAAAACTGGCTCACTGTGCTTTCACTCACGTAGGCTATGTGGCAGTTGATGGGTGCTTTTTCATCCAACATTTCACGCACTCTGCCTAGGATGTGGCAGGCGGTGCGCGGCGTCGTGATGCATGTCGTCGCTTATGACAGCAAAGCTCTGCGTTGCTTTCCTTCTCGTGGATACATATACAAAGACGGGAATTTGCTTGATGTGCCAATGGTACGATTGCGTTTCGTGGGGTAGCAGAACAGTTCTGAAGAACTCCTGGCCTGCTTCATTGTGGTGTTCACTAAGTGAAGGCAGGCTTTCCTTGAAGCACGTATAGCAGTGCTGGCAGACATCGTTGGTGTCACGATGATCCTCAGCCTCCGACGGGTGCTTCCACAGGGAGCCAATAGCCAAAACGTTTACACAACGAAAAATATTTTCTGCAGTCTTCTTTTGTTTCTGGACGAGTAAAATTGTGGGCACAGAATACTCGGACATAGCTACGAGCCGCATGAATCGCGTGTAGTGAACAGCTATACCAAGTCAACACGCTTGTACCGAACAGCGCCACAGTCTTTCTGTTGCCTCTTCTGCGAATTGTCATGACGTAGTCTCCAGAATCCCGCGCGGTTTCGCGTTTTGTGACCAAGGCTGCCTAAAACTTCCCGCTGTGATAACGTGTGTGACACGCTCGTTGCCGAAGGACAGCCTGTCTGGCGCCACCGGTGACCTCTGTTGTATAGCAAGGTGCGTTAGCAAGCACGTTAGCAAGGTGCGGACAAAACAACATAAATTGGGCAGCTTTTCGCTCAAACATGCCGAACCGCACGTTTTCGGACAGCTGAAACGCAGAGGTAAAGGCCGAGAGGTGATAGGGGAAGACGTTATCTGTGAGCAGCGCGGGAAGACGTGCGACAGCGACAAACGAAATAAACGGCTCGTAATATGACCGAGACGGTTGAAAGGTCATTTACGCACGGTGTACGTCGCTAGCGGAAGGTTTCAGTATCAATCGCACGTGGCCGAGGGAAGTAGTCAGTGAAGTAGCACCTCCATCGGGGCGCAGCTGCTGATTATCGAACTCGGCAGTTACGAAGTGGGCTGAAAGCTTGGCACCGCTTACGGATGTTTTGCTGTGTGCGCCGGGCGGGTCAGCCAAAACAGGGCACTCGCACTGCCTCACATGCTTTTGACAAGAGAATAACGGAGGCGTATAAGTCGAGGCTGTAGACTGCAAAACTATGTATACAGGGTTCGACATTAGGCGGGGGGAGGGGGGGGGGGCAAGCTTTCCCCGCAATCCCCCCCACCCAACCCCCTTTTGGTCGAGTTCGAAACAAGCTCCGCTACGGATGCAAAAATGAAAAATGAAGCGATGACGGGCTTCACACAACGGCGTGCCATTGGTACGCGGCTTTCCTGACGTAAGTTGGGAAGTGAACTGTTCTATGAATGCAACACCACGTGTCCTCGCTCGGCATTATCGTCAAAAGCATGCGTTGCTATAATCCTGCGCATAAAGAAATGTCGTGACTGGTCCGATTGCGCAACATAATGGCGCAGGATAGGCGCCCCCTTCACATAAATATGGGTGCGACCGCCCCATGCACCTCTAGCATGTCGCCTACACTGAAATGCGATCGCAGCGGCCTCGATCGAACCCGCACTCACAGTCATGGCGCTTTTCGTCCACACATGGCCCTTGCGCCAATAAACTCCATCATCAATCAAATCTATCAATTAATCGGCATCGCGAACCCGCTACTTTCGGGTCAGCAGCATAGCAAAAATAGTTGGTACTACCAACTTGGTATAGATTCACGCTATAGACTGTGTTACGCAAGGCATATGGGCGCCGCCATCATGGGCTGTTAAACGAATGTTTTCTTATTTTTGTATCCCCTGACACGAACTGATAGTCAGGAAACGCCGAATGTACCAACCCGACAGTTTTCATGTGTATACGCCCACCGTAACACTGTTCGCTTAGTTGTTCAAGACAAAACACGGCAAGGTTAACAGCCCAGCATGGCGGCAGCGAAACCCGTCCGTAAAATAGTCTATAAAAAAAAGAAAAAAAAGAAATCAGATAAGGTGAATAGGCATTGACATCACTTGCCTGTTTACCTTCCTTTGTGTCCACGTCTGCACACCTTGCATTTTCGTTTATACGATGACTCCCTCCACACGTGTCGACGCTTCGCGAGCTTTTCCTGCAGCTATATCGCCTCTGCGCGGCGCTCACAATCTTGAGCGGTCGCTTACCACTTCACCGTCGACAACAACGCGTCAATCTATTCATATCATTCATTTGCCGGGGCCGCCCACTGCGTGTGCCAGCTGAGTTTCAACGTTTCGTGGCCGTGGAACGTCACCGCGACCAGCTTGCGCGTCGGAAATTCTCGAGGTTCCATAAATTGCCAGGTCGGGTTTCGCGTGGACAAACAGGTCTTCGAATTACTCCGATAAAAATAAAATTTTAATGCTTGCACTGAGTCGCGAAAAGCTTGGCACAGCGAAGCACAGGCCCGTCGCCGCTCGTACTCCCCGTCGAACGACACGTCTAACTTAGAGGTGTGTCTAGCTTCGAGGTGTAGCAGAGCATGCGAGCAGACCTAGAGAGCCCATGGCTCTCTAGGTCTGCTCGCATGCTCTGCTAACGTGCCTGGATAGCCGAGTGGTTAGGACGCTCGCCTTCGGATCGAAGGTACGCGGGTTCGAAACCAGACTCGTGAAGAATTTTTTTCGGCAAGAATTTTTCTCTTTCTTTATTTCTCTCTCTCTCTCCGTCGGTACATCGTTCTCTCACTCATCAGGGTTGTTACAGGCCATGCCGTAGCGGTGAGTAGTGGGATTTGCCCAAATTCTATGGCACATACCAGTTCATGATGATGATAGTTTTGTGGCAGGGTCGACATTACGGCCGGTTCAAACAACTTCGATGTTAATAAATTGATTTTCCCTTCTTCTAATTTTATTTGAGTTGTACGCCAGGGTCGTGCCGCTACATCTGCCCAATTCTGTTTCTTTTTTTTTGCTTCTTATTTCCCTGTTCTTTCTTTTATAGCGAAACTGCCTTAGTCTACCCTCCGTCGTCGTCCTCGTCGACGTCGTCGTCATCGTAGTAGTAGTAGTAGTAGTAGTAGTAGTAGTAGTAGTAGTAGTAGTAGTAGTAGTAGAAGTAGTAGTAGTAGTAGTAATAGTAGCAGTAGTAGCAGTAGCGGTAGTAGCGGTAGTAGCAGTAGTAGCAGTAGTAGCAGTAGTAGTAGTAGTAGTAGTAGTAGTAGTAGTAGTAGTAGTAGCAGTAGTAGCAGTAGTAGCAGCAGTAGTAGTAGTAGTAGCAGCAGTAGTAGTAGCAGTAATAGTAGCAGTAGTAGTAGTAGTAGTAGTAGCAGTAATAGTAGCAGTAGTAGTAGTAGTAGCAGTAGTAGCAGTAGTAGTAGTAGTAGCAGTTGTAGTAGCAGTAATAGTAGCAGTAGTAGCAGTGGTGGTGGTAGAAGGCGTCATGCAGGTCACGTGACCAGAGGGGGGAATTAATGAATAAATAAAACGAAATGATGATGATGCTCGAAATGTGCAAGCGCGGGTATTTGAAATCTAGCGGCAGATTTACGACGTCACCTGATCTCGCTAGCCAATCACATACTCTCGCCTGCTTACAGCTTCGCTGTCCGATGGTATTCACAGCGTAGAACTGACTGAATATATATATATATATTGTTAAGCGGTTTATTGGACGGGACTCGGCGACAATTCGCTATGGCGATAGTCAGGGCAAGAGCACGGGCTCCGAGAGCGAGCGGCGTTTATAGGAGGACGACCCACTAGGAGCCGCTGGGCAACGGTACCGTTAAACAGTACGAATTGCTTAATTACCCCGGGTACGAAAAGGGAGCCGTCCGGCGACCTAACAGCTCGTCACTATGAGTGGGTCATAGTAGGCCTTGAGGCGCTCCACGTTGACTATGTCGCGCCCTCGACGGCGCATGCCCGAAGCTGGTTCGTTGGGTTCGATCAAGTAGTTGACCGGGGATGTGCGCTCGGCGACCCGGTATGGGCCTTCGTATTCCGGCAGCAGTTTTGAAGAGAGGCCACTTGCAGTGGTAGGGACCGAGAGCCATACGAGCGCTCCAGGGAGGAACGTAGGCTCAGAAGTGGTGGTGCCACCGCGAATGCTCTTCTGCAGCTCTTGTTCCTGCGTCGTAAATGTCTTGGCAAGCTCGCGACACTCTTCAGCAAGCCTGGCTGTGTCAGAAATAGGCGCACACTCAGATGGATCCGGCTTGTATGGAAGTATCGTGTCGATGGTGTGCGACGGGTGCCTTCCGTACAGTAAGAAGAAGGGTGAAAAACCGGTAGTGCTCTGAGGGGCGGTATTATAGGCGTAGGTGACGAAGGGCAGAATGGCATCCCAATTGGTGTGATCGGCGGCGACGTACATTGACAGCATGTCGCCGAGCGTGCGGTTAAAGCGTTCGGTTAGGCCATTCGTCTGCGGGTGGTAAGCAGTAGTTTTGCGGTGAACAGCATGGCACTCTTTCAGAATGGCTTCCACGACTTCTGATAAGAAGACACGGCCTCGATCGCTGAGAAGGTCTTGGGGTGGACCGTGACGCAGTATGAATCTGTGTAGTAGGAAGGAGGCAACATCGCGCGCTGTAGCCGCTGGGAGGGCGGCGGTTTCGGCGTATCGCGTTAGATGGTCAACAGCGACGATGGCCCAGCGGTTACCAGCCGAAGTCAGAGGAAGTGGTCCATACAAATCGATGCCCACGCGCCCAAACGGACGGTTAGGGCAAGGTAATGGTTGTAGACCTGCTGGCGACACGTGCGTTGCAGGTTTTCGGCGTTGGCAATCGAGGCAGGAGCGAACGAACTTCTGCACGTAGCGGTACATCCCACGCCAGAAGTATCGTTGTCGAATGCGGTGGTAAGTTTTGAATACCCCAGAGTGCGCGCATTGCGGGTCAGAGTGGAAGTCTTCGCATATTTGAGAACGCAGACTGCGGGGTATCACTAGTAGCCACTGGCGGCCGTCGGCGTTGTAATTCCGTCGGTGCAGGAGGTCGTCACGAATGGCGAAATGGTGGGCTTGACGACGCAACGCGCGAGTGGATGGTGTTGCCGACGGATCAGTGAGCAAGTCGATCAGCGACGTGATCCATTTATCCTTGCGCTGTTCGGTAGCGATGGTGTGAACGTTGATTGAAGCAACAGCCATGTGAGGTACTGAGCAGGGGGCATTGTCGTCAGGCAAGGGGGAGCGCGAGAGGGCGTCGGCGTCAGCATGCTGGCGTCCGTTGCGGTACAGCACGCGGATGTCGTAGTCCTGCAGGCGAAGTGCCCAGCGCGCGAGACGGCCTGAGGGGTCCTTCAATGACGACAGCCAGCATAGTGCATGATGGTCGGTGACGACATCAAATGGGCGACCATACAAATAAGGTCGAAACTTTGTAAGGGCCCATATGATCGCCAGGCACTCTTTTTCCGTGACTGAGTAATTGGTCTCGGCTCTGGTAAGCGTACGGCTTGCGTATGCCACGACGTATTCGGGGAACCCTGGTTTGCGCTGCGCAAGGACAGCGCCGAGGCCTACACCGCTGGCGTCCGTGTGTACCTCCGTTGGGGCCGTAGGATCGTAGTGGCGGAGTATGGGAGGAGACGTCAACAAACGACGGAGCTTTGCGAACGCGTAGTCACACTCGGACGACCACGAATCTAGGGGTCCGTTACTTCCAAGGAGCTTCGTCAGCGGCGATATGATGGTGGCAAAGTTTCGTATGAAGCGTCGAAAGTACGAACACAGTCCTACGAAACTGCGCAGTTCTTTTACGGACGTAGGTTTGGGAAATTCGGCCACGGCCCGAAGCTTGGCCGGATCGGGAAGGATTCCGTCCTTGGACACGACGTAGCCGAGGATTGTCAGCTGCCGTGCTGCAAATCGGCACTTCTTCAGGTTCAGTAGGAGGCCGGCGTTGGTCAAACGCGTCAAAACATGCCGCAGACGTTGAAGATGCGTGGAGAAGTCCGGAGCGAAAACGACGACGTCGTCCAGGTAACACAAGCACGTGTGCCATTTCAAGTTGCGCAGAACGGTGTCCATCATGCGCTCGAAGGTCGCGGGCGCATTGCACAGACCAAACGGCATGACGTTGAACTCGTACAAGCCGTCGGGAGTGACAAAGGCTGTCTTCGGTCGAGCGTCATCCGCCATGGGTACTTGCCAGTACCCCGAGCGCAAATCAAGAGACGAAAAGAATTCGGCTCCTTGCAGGCTGTCAATTGCGTCGTCGATTCGCGGCAGCGGATAAACATCCTTGCGAGTGATCTTGTTGAGCCGTCGGTAGTCCACACAGAACCGCACGGAACCGTCCTTCTTCGCAACGAGAACAACGGGAGACGCCCATGGGCTGTCCGAGGGCCGAATAACGTCGCGTCGAAGCATATCGTCGACTTGCTCATTAATGACCCGCCGTTCTGCGGGAGACACGCGATATGGACGTTGCCGCAGTGGTGGTTGGGCGCCGGTGTCGATGCGATGCGTAACAGCGGAAGTGCGGCCGAGAGAAGTTTGCCCGACATCGAAAGAAGAACGAAATTCTTCCAGCAGGCACAGAAGTTGGGAACGCTGGACCGATGTGAGGTCGTCAGCAATGGAGGACCTAAACCTCCACCAATTTGTTAAGCGGTTTATTGGACGAGACTCGGCGACAATTCGCTATGGCGATAGTCAGGGCAAGAGCACGGGCTCCGAGAGCGAGCGGCGTTTATAGGAGGACGACCCACTAGGAGCCGCTGGGCAACGGTACCGTTAAACAGTACGAATTGCTTCGCCACAATATATATATATATATATATATATATATATATATATATATATATATATATATATATATATATATATATATATATATATATATACACTAACAGGGAGCTGTTTAAGCTTATGGAAGCGAGGGTGAGGAGGAAGGAAAGGAGGAGGGTAGAGGGTAGATCATGACATGAATAACGTGAAAATCATGTCGCGTACGTCGTCAAACCCTTTCCTCTAGACACGTGTGGCACATACCCTTTTACCACAGGCCGCTATATACGGGTATGAGCCACAGGTGATTGACAGTTTATATATGCGAAAGAACGGCGACTACACGCATCGGCAATTTAAATGCGAGAGCGTTAAGCAAAACCGGCATCGGCAGCGTTGACCCGACAAACGCAAAGCATGAAAATCAGGATCCCAGCAGGAATCGAACCCAATCATTCTACGTGACAGTCAGGTATTTTAGCACAGAGCCACGCTAGGTCTAGAAACTGCTCTAGAAAAACAGCCTATGCAGGCGTAATGTTGGTGCAACGTCAGTTGTGGTTGTGGTGCTGGCTATGAAATTTTATAACAAAGCAATACACACTGCATATGTACTCCTATGATACAGGCGTCATGTCAGGTTAACGTCTGTAGTTCCAGTGCTGGCTCCGCTTTCATAGCAGTCTATTAAACACCACATTTATAATCCTATGATCCAGCAAGCTATATTCAAGCGTTGCTCCACCACGGAGGAATACGCTAACGGAAGTTACGTACGATATTCACATCATCGCGCTTTAACGCGCACTTCGTTTCGATAATACTGACGTATGTGCTCTAACGCGAGTGCTGACGTTAGAACGTCAGAGCGCGAGTTACCCTTTTAACGCCAGTGTTTTCGACGTGCCTGGTAAGCCCACGATGTGCACCCAACTACCACACTTACAAAAACACGTCGATCCACCTCGTAACGCTCGGTTCAAAGGCAAAAAGTGCAGCGTAGAACTACTCGCCGACTGCTTCGCATGAAACCGATTCCCACAACACGTGGGATCTGCCGAAGTTTTTCGTTATCATTGTTAGCGGCGACAATAAAATGCAAATGTAAGTGAACGCTTTGTCTTTCTTCCGGTGCCTCATTTTTCTGCGCCGATCGATGCATGCCTTATATTCAATCCATTTCTGTCATCACTTGATAAGTGTCTCCCGCAGGCTACCGACGTTCGAGAAAACAAAGAAAAGTTCACGGAACAGGTCTGACACGTGTACGTCACAGTATCACGCGTACACTCTTAAAAAAAAGTTTGTAGAAAGGTAGTAACTGGTCGGAAAATGTTAGTAACAGCCACTGTTACTAACGTTTTGAGGCAGTTACTATTTACTAACTCGAAAGTAGCAGGCATGTTGTTACTACCTATGGTGGCCAGGTTACTAACTCAAGTTAGTAACAAAATCTACTACTTGTAACACGTCTGAGTGCTGGTAAAAAATGCATTTGTTCGCAGATTGAAATGTTTGAATAACTTTTTGCAATTTATCCACTCGTGCCTTATCAACGTCTTCTATTCCATTCTATATAATTTGTACGACCAACATTTATACAGGAATTTATATTTAAATCAAAACGCATGTCGCCCAAAATTATACAGTCGCATTGATCGTTCATTTGTTCCTCTGGTTACGACGTTCGCCTTCTGATTTTGGGCGAACGTCAATCTTTCAAGATTGACGTCATCGACGTGATAGCCGGCATGACAGCTGTAATGGAGCTGTTCTGTATACTGGACATTAAGTATTCTGATTACAATAAGAATACACTAGCTCTTCTCGAGCACTTTTGTGGGCTCCCAAGTGTGCCAAAATCGCCACTCCTTCTGAGGGCGATTTCATCTATTAAGGGTGGACCTACAGCATGACGCAATGATCACCTAATAAAGATTTAAATGTGCACACTCATCAAATGCTGAAAGTTCTTTTATCCTTATTGCTTCTCAGACGATGAAACCTGTGATTTTCGTCATGTCTGCAGAAAACCTTTGACCAACAACATGCACCAGAGCGCCTGTTGTCGGGCCACAACTGACCAATACTCTGATTACTACATAATCTTCTCATTATCTGCGGATTCCTGCCCTGCAGAGTGCACTCACAGCATTTAGTGAGAGTAGCGTATACACTCTTTAAAAAAAGTTGGTAAAAAGCTTGTAACCACGAGCAAAAAGTTCGTTACAGTAGCTCTTACTAGCTTTCTTGGGCCATTACTAACTTTTTGCTGCCTGTTTACTACCTACGTTCAGACACTTAAAAGTTGCAATGGTTACTACCCTTGCGTACCGTTACTAACTTTTGCCCTGCACCTGTCAAACGAACTTATTAAACGAATTCTAGAAGTTATTATTACGAGTTTTTTGCAACCCATTTACTACCACGGGGATACATTCAAGTTCATTGAGGCGATATTATTAAGCTTAGTACCCCGTTTTGGGTCTTGTATATTAGGCCACGTTGAGGCAATATTACGCAAAATAGATATTACATATTGTTTGTCTTAATATGCTTGATTAAACGTTCTACGCTACGTTACCTCGCGCACCCAACAAAATTGTACTATATATAAATATAGGCGCATAACTTAAACTATTCATCCTGAAGCTTAGCTGCTCACCGGCACCAGCTGCTTACCCCAGAGGTAGGGCTATAAATACTCGTGGAACCGCTTCTGAATTGTAAGTGTCTCGTAGCCTTGTTGTTGTGTATGACATTCTGTGCATAATTACTTAATGATATATCGTAATGTTGATGCTCACGAGTTTGACTGTTACAAAAGCAAGTGACCTATGAGGCTAAAGGATCACGGTAACTACTTTCTTTGGGGTAGTAACCGTTACAACCTATATTTTACTAGTTAGGAGCGAGAAGGGTAGTAACCGCTACTAAGTGCGTTTGTAACGGCGAGGGTAGTAACGGTTACTAACCTCCCCGTTACTAACCGCACTTACTAACAGGGTAATAACATATGTGACTGCTTAGTAAACCGAAGTAAGTAAGTACTACAACCTTTTATTTAAGAGTGTAGGTAAACGCGTATTGCCGAGGAGTGGCAGCGTTGCACGACGATTAGTCGTACAGAATAGCTACAACAAAAAACAGCTGCTATCTCCGCTCGCTGAATCGACGAATAGGAAGAGCCGAGTTGGCTCGAAATCAGCGCGAAAACTCGCTATCGTGGATAAGGATGGAGGCCACCTGATAGCGAGTGAATGACCCCGTATGAAACGGCCACGTGGTGCGTTGATACTCTTTATATATGTACCTCGGTCACGGTAGCGTTAGGAAAACACTTCGCGCTTCTCTCGCATTTCGCCGTCGCTGACTCTTGGAAGACGCTACAGCTATGAACTGCCTCATACGAACGACTCGATTCACGAGGCACAGGGCTATGCTGCAGGCCGTAGCACCATCATCACCGCAAGCCAGCAGGGGTATCGAAAGCGAAGAACGCGATCCCAAGTCCTTTCTGTGGCTTAAGACGCACAACTACCAGGACAACCTCAAGGCCCTGGAGAGCACCCGGTTCAGGCGGCCGGCGACGGGAGACTTCCAGTACCTGGAAGTCGGATGCGGACCGGGCAACTTCACGACGGAAGTCCTCCTGCCTCGACTGCGTCCCTGCCGACGCCTGGTGGCCACCGACAAGTCTGCGGCCATGGTGGACTACGCCAGCTCGCGCTTCCGACAACCGGACCTCGTATACGACGTCTTGGACGTCGACTGCGACGCCCGCGACGAGGTGGACGGCGCCAATCGCATCGTGGAGGCGTACGGACTGTTCGACCGGGTGTACTCGTTCATGACTTTCCACTACGTGCGAGACCTGGCGCGGGCGTACCGCAACGTGCACTCGTGCTTGAAGGAGGGCGGAGAGTGCCTCACGGTGTCGTTCGCGGGATCGGTGATCACTGACGTGTGGTACAGGCTGTACAACTCCAATAAGTGGAGGCACCTCCTGCCTGTGAGTAGCTTTCACATACAAACGCGTACTGACGGTCGCGGTGGTCGAAAATGGTTGCTTATATTAAAGCAGGCATTTGGGCTGGTCGGTTACAGTGATGCCATAGTGTAAAAGGACGCTAACACTAGTTCCGCTCATATACACGAAGTATATCATCCATGACAGTAGTTTGTTAGCTGTGCTTTCAGTGGAACTCTTTCATTGATTCGGTGGCAAGAGAGTGATTAGAAAAGCAAATACAGAGCGAAATTTCATGTCGTGAATTTAGCTACAAGACACCCGGCAGGTACATCCGTATGACGTCACGTATTTCACGATATTCTTTTCCATTTGGCACATATGCCCACTGTGGTTCTATAAAAGTTCATTAACCTTTCCAAAGCTGTCGTCGCACCCTCCAGTTTTTCTTTAGAACGCGATGCAGTCAAAACCTTTAAATTTTTCTCTTTTTTTTTTTTGACAGTCCTAAGCACCAACTGTTCTCGTATACAAACTGCCTGCAAAAGTGACTGCGCATCCGCAAGCTCGCTTGCTGATAAACCACATCAATGACACCGCTGTCACTAAGTGGTCACACTAGCAGTTGATCAGGACCCTATCGAAATTGTATTGCGCGCAAGTGGACTACTTAAAGAGACCGTGATTGTACCGTTCCTCGCCTCCCCTATATTTTTGCACGCCTGCTTTCTTTCCGCTATTCTTTCCCTTCCCATCACGTAGGGTAGCAAACCAGAAGCTTGTTTATCGGCGAACCGCCCTCCCTATCCCCGATGTGTCTGTCTTCTTCAAAGAAAAGCCAACTTTACAATTACGCAAACGGTCGTCACTTAATTTTTCGTACTTAATGCGTTTTTATTGTTCGTACGTTTCTTCACAGAATCCGAAGACGTTGCTTTCCCAACGCTTCTGCTACAGCGAACCCATACTGGAGATGGTAGCGAAAGAAGAGCAGCAGGAGATCGCCGCTTCTGGGATGAAGCTCGTGTCTTGCCGGATGTACGACAGCATCTGGACGATGCCCGACGTGGACAGCTGGCTCGGTAAGCGTTCGTCCGACAAAAGCCAAATGGGATTCGAAAGTTGTGGTGTATCTGCAAAGGCCTCGCGTATAGAGATGGCTCGCCCTAACGTAATTGAAACCGCCATTTTGGAGTATACCAACATGCAGGGACGCGACGTTTGTGACGTCGGGTTAATGTTATCACTACATCGTATGCAGGTTCTTTCGATATTCCGGCACAGATATCAATAACGTTCTGGTGGCGTAGCTATCACTTTGAATGAGTTAAAGCGCCCCGTGATAATGCTGCCTTGACGTCATCAAAGCCGCCATCACGTACCAGTACGTTAAGAGCCTACGTCCATGACGTCATGTGAAAGATATCAATAGATAGCTTGCACATGATGTTACGGCGCAGCTTCATAACGTGCTGGTACTCCAACATGGCGACTTTGATGATGTAAAGGCAGTGTAGTCACGCTGCGGTGAACCTGCTTTGCTATGATAACGATGCGGCCGCAACGTTATTGGCCTCTGTGCGTTAATAACAAAACAATCTCAATGTGATGCACCAATAACATTGACGCAACGTCACAAATATTGAGTCTCACCGTGCATTACTTCAACATGGCTGTTTCAGTGGCTCCAATGCCAGCCATCTGTCGGCTACGAAGTAACTTTCTTTTCGCCCTGTTTTGTGTTGACAACGTGTGCTCCAGTATGTCACCCAAGTATACGTATTGCGCGTATGTTCTAGCAAGCCCCTTTTAATTTTCGCGTCACGAACTCTGTCAATAAATCTGCGAGTTCAGATATGCAGCCATGGACAAATGATACCCAAACAAGACATTGAAATCTAGAATAGGTTTCACGGGTGATAGTTCGAAAAAGCAATCTTTGATATTCTTGTATCTAGGACATCAGCCGCTTTCCTGACGTATTGACCATTCCTACTGTTCGTCCGTTTTTGGCTGGATATAGATTTCCTTAATGCCATCTATGACCGCTACATGTGTGGTTGCCAAAGATGGTTGAGGGCCTGAAAGAAAGCGTGCAAATCGAAATCCTGCTGATATTAAGCTTACTGGCGGGAACAAGAACAAAGGAATGTGCCTTCACTGACCTTAACGTGTTATTATTCAAATTGTCCATGGCTGTATGAACATGACTTTAAGACCTTCATTGGCACGAAGTGACGTGTAGTTTCGTCAGCATGTACAGCCGTGAACAATAGGAGAGGGAACGCCGAAATAACCTTTTCAACGTCATGGCGGCTAAACGCGGTTAACAAGCTCAAAAGAGTTCAAAACACCAAATGCTCTAGCGGAAAGAAATCTCCTGCGATTCAATACGTCACGTTCATATAGGTGGGTCATTCCATGCCAAGTGTCCCAGACGTGGCGCTCGCACATCGCAGATTTTGCTAATAAAATATGTGCCTTTTTCTTGTGCCACATAGAATATTGTGGCAAAACATTTTTGCTCACAAAAATTTTTGACGATCATGGCGCCCCCTCGAAGTCCGCTTGTATTTGTTAAACTGTGCCTAATAGAAAAATGTGTATAAAATCTATTTTGTGTGTTGAGCTTCAAAACCACGCTTGCGCTATCGCAGAGGTTCTGTTCAATTGTCCTATTGATTAATTCCGAAATTTTTGCGTTTCACTACCAGCTACGTAACTTCAAAAACTACGAAAATCTTCAATGTTCGTGATTTTTTTTCTTCAGCTTTCTAGAACTCTCCCTAACCAATCTTAATAATAGTATGATTTTCAGAAAGTGTATTTTAGTACAAAAATATTTAGGGGTAAAATAGACTTCAAATCATAATATTATGGTACCCAGGTACATTACAAGTGATCGCTGATTATACACGAATTTAGTGTTCCCTTCATATTGCTCACGACTGGACACTGGAGGACTACCGCAAAATTTGATATCGGTCAGTAGAACCGCTGTACACTACAGGTTTCTTAAAGAAGCTTGTAAAGACATTTGTGCCATAACACTGGCAGGTTCCTCCTTTTCTTTAACGTATGTTGAACTAAATCGAACGTCTTGTGTAAAAGAAAGTCATTTACCTTTGGTTCTTTCTATATGGTCCAGCTCCTTCGTACTGCTAACAGACACCACTCTTTCGTCATCTATTTCACGGCGCGACACATTCCAGTCTCATTTTACACATTTTTGGACGCAAAGGTATGATCTCGGATACAATAGAGACACGCGAGTTGTTAACCTTCCTCAATAATATGGCCAATGAGTGTCGCAATACGTGCGGTTTCAGTGTCGCAATTTCATAGACTAATTGGAGTGAACGTACGCTAGTGCTTGACCTTTATGTCAATGGCCATTCTATTATAAGCGCACGCTTCCACTTGCTGTTGTGCAGAGTGCTACGTGCCTTTCTTCGGGATAGTCGAACGGGTGCCTGTGGAGATGCGGGGCGCATTCTTCGATGCATGCAGGACTCTGCTCTCGGAGGCCTCGACCACGTCGCCCGAAGGTGTCGGCCTCAGGCACACCGTCATCGTCGTTCACACGCAGAAACCGTGACGTCACTGATGTCGTCACGCGTTCGACGTGTAAGCGCAACTTCGCAATCTCAGCGTTCAGTCGCTCGCACTCGTCGACTGGAGCCAGCCTCTGCAGGGTCGATGAGCGAAAATTGTATATACAGAATAGATTGTTCGCCATTTGCGCGGTACTGAATGACTTTTTAGCGTCGCTTGCGTGACGTCATTGCCCCGTTGTGATACGCACCCGGTCACCTGCGTTTATTACATAGTTTCTCAAGATTAACTAGAGGGAACTCTGCCGCTGCAATCGTTCAGCCACCGTGAGAATGATGGGTAGTACACGGATTTGCCTAATCTTCGTGCTTGCGGCTTCGAACGTACTTGCGGGTTTGCTTATTGTTGTGTTTTGGCTTTTGTTTCGGATAAATAAATAGGTCGTTGTGAACTTTGTGACCACATATGAATTAGTGTGCCCGAAAAGATCAAGGTGGTGAAGTGGAACTGCTGAACGTTTACTGAACTCCGTCTTGCGACAAAGCGGATGCAGGCCACACGGAGCCGGAATAACGACGTTTAGAGAAATCCGTGCACTACCCATCATTCCCATGCTGGCTGAAGCGCCATGCGTTGCAGCTCCCATAGACACTGGCGCCAGAGTTCCCTCTAGTGTACTTATAGGAAACTCTATGGTTTATTGGACATGTTCGATATTTTTGTGTATATAATTTACCTCGTGTAATGTAATAAATGTGTCGTTCGACCTCTATCGTTTTCGTTTTTTCTTGAAGCCTCCTTGCGTTGGACCTGCGCACGTTTTGTGCATCTTTCGCTCTTTGTATGCGCTGTAGTAAAAAATATCCGGGATGGAGCGAGGTTCGAACCTGGGCCCTCTACGTGGGAGCCCAGTGCTTGAAACTGCGTTGCAAAAAGACCCTATACAGGCTTCATGTCGGGAAGGAACCACATTAACATGTGTAATGTAGTGTGGTAGAAGAGTAATATAACAACCAAGCGTCACACAACGCGAATTCTGTAACCAGGCGTCACAAAATGCGAATTGCGCAACGAGTGGGTTGCTGAATACTTCCAACCCATTACAAAGGGCTCTGCCATAATTCTTCATCGTCATCAGCCACAGAATCAACAAAGTGCGGATAATGCCTTAAAGGTGTTTAGCGGGTACCACGGTTCTCCGCGGAATGACTAATAATGTCGTGGTGGGTGCTTCTGAACTTCACAAAAATCTATTTGTGGCGTAGTGGGTACGTTACTAGTGTACTTGTATTAGTAGCCGCAAGAGAGTTTATAACGGGCTCTATAGAAATGCCGCTCTTCCAGCTTTCGCTGTGACTGTGCTGCGCTTTCCGCGCAGGCCTGGCGCTTTTTATTGTCGAACATTTTCGCTACCTTGATTATTATGCCGAAAATGAAATAAAAGAAAAACAATTCAGAGCCAGCATGCACAAATTCGGAACTGTTTATCGTCAGTCATTCGTACGACGTTCATAATTAACGCAAAACCGTTTGACAATGTAAGCATGCATGACTCATTCATCCCCATCCTAACGCACCGATTCTTTCAGGAGCGAGCGCCACACCATGCCTGTGATAAAAGACCAAAGCGTCGTATAAACCGAGGAAAGGTCCACATACGGTCCACTACCATGGTCTGCGTTGTAGAACTACGTTCGCTTTAACAGTGAGCTCCACGGGGAAAAAATGCAGAGGTACTGCCGGCGTCAATTGAAACTCGAACAGGGGCAAGCATTAGCAACGGTAATCACCCTTGAGAGAAGCGCACAACCGCTTTGGCAGCATTGCGTCATCCCGCTTTAATGCGATTACTTTGCTCCTGTTCTAGTTCTGATATTTCAAAAGAAGAAAATAAAAATAAAATAAACTTGAACCGACCAAAAGCGCTCTGAACACCCACGCCGGCCACCGTTATCACCCTATCAGAAGTGGAACACAAGCGAAAATATATCGCGCAGTGCTGCCAACCCCGACGTGGGCGCCTATCAGAAGTGATAACTGCATGGACGGCGCGCACTATATCATTGCTAATGCTTGCCGCCGTTCGCGTTTAATTTCACGCAGATAGTACACATCGCTTATTGAAACCATACGCTTGTATACAATTAAGCGGAAAGCTTATCGAAGTTCCGCACCTTAATGTGTGTCAGTGTGTCAACCGCTTTAATTGTCACAGATAAAAGAGCAACCGATAGCAGGAATAGGTGCACGGGAGCGAGTCCTCGGTAAACTTGGCGCCCCGCCATGGTGGTCTAGTGGTTATGGCGCTCGACTGTTAACCCGAAGTTCGCGGCATCGAATCCCTGCCGCGGCGGCTGCATTTTCGATGGAGGCGAAAATGTTTGATGCCCATGTACTTAGATTTAGGTGCACGTTAAAGGAACCCCAGGCGGTCGAAATTTCCGGAGCCCTCCATTACGGCGTCTCTCATAATCATATGGTGGTTTTGGGACGTTAAACCCCAGATATTAGTATTATTATTAGTAAACTTGGCGATATCGCCTGTACATGTGGGCGTTCCCAAACCCACTGCGATTAGCCCTCTGATGTGCACGGTCAACATCTTACATATACAACGCTATCCAAAAGAGCGCGCAGCGCAGGACTCTGAGAGCTGCCTGACCTGATATAGCGTTCGCATGCGGAATTTCAGTTATGACACTGGATTTGTGATTGTGAGAGTTTGTGAAATGTTCGAATAAAAATCTTTCTGAGCTGCTTTTACTAGGAATTCAGTAGGGCTTCCTGCTTACTTCGCCTTTGGTTTTTCATGCATGTCGGAAGAAAGGAGTCGTCTGCGCCTCCTAGATGTGCAAACAACACGCACACGCACACACACACGCACACACATACGCACACACATGCACGCACAAAACATAACTGTTGCAGTTGTGGTGCAGTACTTAAAAGACAAATTGCAAGCATGCCCTAGTAATGGACTGACAAGCAGAAGTTCAGCTATTAGCGCGACGGACACGTTTCAGTGCATTGCAACGACTGCGGATGTCTACCCCTGCTTAATGAATGTGTAGTTTTGTATAGGAACATTGATAAGGATACACGGAAGATAGTCGAGGCCAGTCTGATTGCAAGCCAACTATGTCCCGCCCCCTCGATTACTATGAGTGCAAAGGAAATCGCATATCTGGACTATGTTTGCTTGCGTGTTCGACACATTCTTTTATTTTTTTTTTTGCTGTCCTCATGTTTTATAACTACCACGTGTGTCCGAAATAAATATGAGTTGTTAGTAACGCACGTCCTGTCCTGTTCCCTGGCCCCCGTATTTTCAGCGCTATGGCTTCACTAAATCTGCCGAACCATCTAGCCCAAAAGGCTGTACTCTTGGAACATCTTGACTAAATTTTATGTCATGTGTGGACATTTCGTTTGCATGAATATTTGTGTTTCGTGAACTTTTCTGTCGAGTGGACACTTCTTTGCATTGACGAAGTGGGTCTAAGTTCGTGAGGGTTCGTCCATGTGCCTATTTGTATCTGTGTAGTTTTGTGCATGTTCACTATTTTGCAACGACAACCATTATGCCAGAGGAGAGAACAGCCTGAGCAACACATTGACACCAACCTCTCCTTACGTACACAGTAAGCCAATTCGCATCCTTAAAGCGATTTCAAGCAACCAAAACACCATTTTGCCCAATAAGAATTTGAAAGAATGGGGGTGTAGGGTTGCTATGCCTTCCCAAATAGCATTTTCGTTTGCGCAATGTTTAATATTTTACCTAAAATATCTTTCAGAAGCTAAGAATGTTATGGGTTATCAAAACACTTGTGGCCCATAAGATAGGAGCGCCACCTGAAAATTATAAATGGCTAAGTTAAAAAGCGTTGAATATTAGGCGAGTTTAGAATAAAATATCTGCCTGTTCTAAGGCTGCCTACAAGCCCACCATACATTTACGAACATTCTGTGAATGTTAGTTATAGACATGGTAAGACCCCCTTAAGGGTGGAAAGTGGTTCAGTGTGAACAGTTAATAATAATAATAAAAGAATTTGCTTCCTTTTGTTGTAACGAAACTTCGTTCAGTAAAGAATGAGACGTAACTGAGACGCATAGGGGTCATGGTGCTTGACTGCATGCTGACCCGAAGGTCGCGGGACCGAATCCTGACCGCGGCGGCCACACTTTGGTGGAGGCAAAATTCTAGAGACCCGTGTGCTTCGATTTAGGTGCACGTTAGATAACCCCAGGAGGTCGACATTGCCTGAGGCTTCATATCGTGGGTTTGAGACGTAAAGCCCCGACAATTATTATTATTTAAAAAAAATCAGCGTTTCTTAATTGCCGCGTGTTCAATGCGACCATGTGAAACCTTGGTGGTGACAGAGCTGCCGTCCATCAGCGCAGATTTTGTCTAGGAGCTTTTTAACGCTCTCGAAACCTGCGTATACCTCTTCTCAAGACGGCTGCACGTATATATGGCGTGCACGTTGCGGCAGCAATAAGGCTCTAGCTCGCCGCTGTGAGTTGCGCGGAGACGGAGAGTAAATCACCGATACACACACATCGCGTCGGTGAACCCTTGTGGCGGGCGTGCTAGAAGGGTTCCGAACTTCCCAACCCCCGCTTAAGGCACGAGACAGACGGTACGGTTTTCCATGCGATGCGACGGCCAACGCGGCGGTGCGGCAGCGGGAATGGTGGCTGTCCGATGCTGTAAAAGGTCACCATTCCGTGAACGTAGCGTGTATTAGCGCGTTACATAAAAGAAAGGGACATGACGCAGACGTAGAGACAGGTAGGCGCTAATTTAGAATGGGCCCGTTTAACAAGAAATGTGAGACGTCGCATCGGACATCGAGTCGGACGTCTCATCGCATGGAAAATCGTACCGTCTGTCTCGGCCTTAAAGCCGCGTACGCGAACGGCAACACTCCTGTCGAAGGGGTTCCGCCAGAGGCACCGCAAATAACAGATAACCAACGCTGGCGCGTGTTCAAAGGAAGCACACAAACACGTCGAGTACGTCGTGGCTCAGGGCCGTCGTTCAGCGGTGTCCTTTAATTGTTTTCGCATTGGGCATTGCATTTTATCCTGAGACAGCAGCCAACAGTGTCGGCAGGCTCATCCATGCAAGCAAAACGAATGCATTGCATGCTTATAACATACACGTCGGAACCAACGCGATATGTATTATAGGCTATGCATCAGCCTGCGGTGCAAAGTGATGTAGCAACCAGGCAGTATAAGGGTTAGTACTGAGGCGTCAATTCGTGCTTCATTTATTCACGGATTATTATGCACGTACATCCCTAATCTTTCTCATTCGTCGAAAGAAAAAAGAAAAGAAAAAAGACACACTATAAATATATTGCCGGCGCATCCATCCATGCACTGTAAAAAAAAAAAAAAAAACTCCTAGGTGGGAATAAAATGCTTGTCTCCTAGCGACCTCCCCCCCCCCCCCCCCCCCCCCCATTGGGAGTTATTTATATACCCCGGACTTCCGATGTAAAGCTTTTACTCCGGCTGGCCGGAGTTATTGCGTGGCGCCTCAAAAGTGTATTTTGCTGCTCTTACACTCCGGCGGGCCGGAGTTCTTGCGTGGCATCTTCGGAGTATTTTTCGCTGTTCTTTCACTCCGGCTGGCCGGAGAGGGTGCGTGGCACATTCGGAGTATTTTTCGCTGTCCTTTCACTCCGGCTATCCGGAGTTATTTCGTAGCACCTTCGCAGTATTTTGCAAATTTCCTTACTCCGTCCGGACGGAACTTCAGTGAGATGCATCGGGAGTACTTTTTTTCTTTCCTCCACTGTTACAGTTTCTCTACTGTATGCTGATCGTGTCACGCGTTAGTTACATCAAGGAATTCTCATTCACTGCAGAGTCGCCGTGTATTTTTTTTTTCGATAGAGCTCTAGCAGATGAAATTCAAGAGAACACTTGAGTTTTTATTATTTAATTCATTCACAATAAGCTGCAGTTTTCGGTTGATGATTCAGCATTTGGGAAAGCAATACAAGAAAAAAAAAACAAATATGCAAAAAGCCACCAAAAACAAAGCAGAAGACAGATCACGTGAAGTCAACAGCAAGCACTCAAGTTTTAAGCGCAGAGTAACAAACTTTGTCTCTATTTCATAAAATATTTCATGGTTTAATGGGTATTCACAAAGAAAACTACATAATGGAGCCTATACTTATATCTCCCCGCACTGGTCACACATTAAAAGCACGTGAGTTTGCTACCAGAATTAACCTTTTTAAATATTCATTTTTTCCCCGAACAATTCATCTATGGAACAAACTACCTCAAGAAATTGTCTTCGTTTCCCGTGAAACATTTACAATTGCGCTTCAAAGTTATATTTTAACGCAGCCTGGGCACGCTTGAAAGTTATTGTTTATGCTTTCGTTTGTTCCTTCTAGCGATCTGCATGCGTTTGACCTTTCTTGTCCTTTTTTTTCCTTGCAATCTTGCGATTTGTGCTTGGATTCTTTGTTTCCTTTTTTACTGTTGTTGTTGTTGTTGTTGAATGTCAATACACGTCAATGTTAATGCCGTGTCACCTCTTTGGCGCTTTATTATGCATTTGTATTTTCTTTGGTATGTACACGTCAGTGTTAATCACGCGTCACCATTCTGCATTTTATCATGCATTTGTATTTGTATTTCAATGCTAATACTCCCCCCAACACTAGTGCCCCACGTGGGCGCTGTAGGTATTGTGAAGAAATAAAAAAATAAATAAATATACGGGGGCAGGGGCAACGGTGTTAGTGAGCATGTCCCTTCCGGCCAAATACATCCTTGCATGCGCGTCATCCGTGTCTTCGACCGGGAATGCGCGCAGAAGCACTCCGAGAGAGAGAGAGAGAGAGAGAGAGAGAGGGGGACGCTGGCTTCAAGGGTTGAGGCACGCTGACGAGGGGAAGGAAAAAGAAGAAGGAAGAAGAGAGAGGCGGGCGGCCATTTTTCACGGCATCCTTCCGCCCCTCGGTCGGCGTCGTTAATAACCATATTCGGTCGACAGCGCGACGACACCGGCTACGCGACGATGCCGCATCGGTGGCTCGACCGACCACCGGGCTCTGCACTTAGGCCCTCGTCTTGCCGTCAGAACCGTGCAGTGCTACGGGTGTACATGTGCTGCGGCTGGGAAAGAAGGTATTGGGTTCGATTCCCGGTCACGGTGGCGGCGCGATGGCATTCCGCTGCCGTCGGAACGACAGCGAGCGATCCTGCATGTGTCAGAGTTATGGGTGGGCCGTGAGAATCTGTGACAATTATTTTGAAGAAAGAGAGGTTTATTATGAGAGAAAAGCTGGGAGGTCGGCCTGAATCAACTTTCTGACCTGCTACTCAGTGTTAGGAGAGGGAAGGGGTTGGAAAAGAGAGAAGGTGTTGATGATAAGGATGAAGCTAATGATGAAACGAAACCTTGAATGTCCAAAGACTATCTAATTCGAGTTCTGTCTCGAGCAAAAACTTGTCCAGGGCTTTCAGAATGTCATGCTCACAACGTACTAGCCGCAGTGGTCTGGAGCTTATGGTGCTTGACTTGATCGAATCCCAGCTTCGGCGGCCGCATTTCGAAGGAGGCAAAACGCTGGAGGCCCGTGCGCTTCGATCAGGGTTGCCAGGTTTGGCTACTTTGCGCCAATTTGGCTACTTTTTTAGGCCGGTGGCGGCAGGAAAAGTGTGTTGGCTACTTGGCTACTTTTTGGCTAGTTTCTTGTTGCCTCAATTTGAACCAAATTATCAATAGCTTGTGACGTCGCAGCCGCTGGCGTTCGAGTATGCGGTGTCAAGACATGGTTATCAAGGCGTGTTACAAGCTCCCGAAATTGAATTTGGCGCTCGCATTGTACAAAAGAAAAGTCTTATGCATAAGTGGCTGGGACTTGGGAGAACACTGTTGCATGGCGTCTCATTTCGCAGACCACCTATTCCTGAACGCGACTTTAAAACTAATTGAAAGTGAACAGGACAACCGAAAGCGCTCCGCATCCAAGGTGCTATGCACTTGTCGACATTAGAAATCGGATATCTGACGAACTGCTTGTGTCGTTTCCAAGAATTAGGGGCGGACTGCGACTCGATAATATTATTTACTCGAACTTCGTCATCACGCGAGAAACGATTGCCGAAGTGAGTACAATTTATGCTTCAATTACGGAAACTGACTTTGTGAACACTTATGCAGCACTAATTTTCATTGTCGGTGGTACTTGTAGCCCTTTCAAGAAAAGTCACGCAAGGCGCGCGAAGAGGACGTCATTTCTGCAACAGCGTAAGAAACTTCATCATCCGGCACGAAATGATTGCTAAAGTCAACAATTTATGCTTTATTCTCAGAAATTATGATTTTTAAGGGTTTCTGGTGTACTTCTTTACGTTTCCACCAAAAGGCTACTGAATTTAGTCATTTGAATAACAAGGTCGCAGTCGTTTTCACACACGTGTGGCTACTTTTGGTTACTTTTAGTGTCCTTGGCTCAAATTGGCTACTTTCTGGCTAGTTTTTCCGATTTATTGACTATTTTTTGTCTTTTCGACCTGGCAACCCTGGCTTCGATTTAGGTGCACGTTAAACAGCACCAGGTGGTGGAAATTCCCGCAGCCCTCCATCATAGCGTCTTCTCTAATTATATCGCGGTTTCGGGACATAACACCCCAAAAATTATTATTACATTCACATCCAGTTCCCAACATCACGTTCTCTTCAGAACCTCTTAAAGGGCCCCTCACCAGGCCACATAGCAAATTTTAGTTAGACGCTGGAAATTGTTGTGTGCCGAATGAAGAGCAGTATGCCGCAAGAATTTTTCAAATCGGTTCACTACGAGCTGAGAAGAACAATAATTTGTAGCGGCGCGAAACCATGACGCGAGGAGGCGAGATTCAAACCCTTGCCACACGCCCCGTGTAGCCTTACCAAGCCAAATCCCTTCCCTGCCCTCTTCACTTTACACATACGCATGAACACGTCATGCGCATGCATGGTCACGTGAGCATGACGTGCCCGAGCCAGCCCGAGCACGCGAGCGGCGTTGCACGGTCGCTACTTTTTTTTTATGTAGCGGCCGTGGGCGTTTTGTCGGCGTTCTCTGTGGTGTACTGCCTGTTTCTGCGGGACGGGCATGAAAGTTGAGACATTTGTACGGGCACGAGAGTGGCGGTATCATGAGCCAGTGAAGCATTAACGTTTACTTGGACGCGGTAGAATAAATGAGCATAATGAGTGCTCGAACGCGCCAGAACATTAATTTCGTTTCCAGGGCTGGCGTCTGCTCGATGCGCTAACCGCGGGGACACGAACGCACGGGAAAGGGAGGCACATTAGCCCCGCATATCGCTGCAATTCACGAAAAAAACAATGAAAAGGACGCACACATTCCCTTTTTGTGTCTCTATATTTCTCTCAAGTTTTATTAATCTATTCAAGCAAGAAATTACACAAACTACACATGTCGTGTCAGATAATTATCGCAGTGTCACGTGCTATTGTTGGCGACGTCAGAGCACAGTCGTCTACGTAGAGGAGCGACGTCACAGCACTACCATCTATACCATCTACGTAGGACCATTTTCTCATGTACGTCATCCCCTCATTCTCTAAAGCGCGCGCCCGCGAGAGGAAGGGCAAGCAGCGTTCACCTTGAAATTTGACCCATTTCCGCGGCGCGTAGCGTTGCAGATTTTGGCAGACGTGATCGCGAACGCCCACTGTATGCATTGCGCTTGTTAGCTCAAAATTGTCAAACCTGGTGAGGGGCCCTTTAAATTGCAATATTGAAAATTGAATTTTGGCACCCACAGTCTGCATCGCGAAGCTGCAAAGAAAACTCTCTCTGTCTCTTACGGATTTCGCAGAAGAAACTCTACCTAGTTGACAAAGAATTCGCTCTAGCCATGCAATAGAATCTGAGACCAACGCATTTTTCTATTTCACAAATCTTCCTCCTTAATGCTGACTTCGGTAGAGCTGATCCGCCATATTACACCGCTGTTATCATCACAAAATGTGCACCCTGACCTGGACATGTCGCAAAACCATCTGTTTCTGGGAAACGAAGACTTCAAGAGCACGGAAGGAGCTATACCTGTTCATGCCAACAATATAACGTAGGCGTTATACAAGAGTGCAGGCTCAGTGTAAGCTCTTTTTCATTTGTGGCCTCATTCCAACGCTTTTCTATCATGTGACAAGAATTACACAATGTTGCGCCAACATTTCCTAGCCCATATGTAAAAGAAGTAAGGATGAAAAGAAAAAGAAATACAAGCATTGATTGTCGCGAAAAGCGAGCCAATAGGCTGATTTCACTTTTTGAAGCCACTTGGCACATTAGGAGAATCCATACATGTAATTAACATACCACTCAAATAATAGTCAGATGAAGCCAAGGTTACTTCAAGTGTCGTATGCCTCGGTGTATGCAGTGGTTACGGCGCTCGGCTACTGACCCCAAGGTCGCGGGTTGGATCCCGGCCGCGGCGGTCGCATTTCAGCGGAGGCGAAACGCTAGAGACCCGGGCGCAGTGCGATGTCAGTGCAAATTAAAAAAACACCAGATGGTCGAAATTTCCGGAGCCCTCGACTACGGCGTACCTCGTAACCGTATCGTGGTTTTGGCACGTAAAACCCAAGGTATTATTGTTATTACTTCAAGAGTCGTGTTGTATGGTTTCGCGGCAAAGAAATATCACAGTAGGCGGTCCCAGAAAAAAACTGCCTATGACGACCTCCAATGGTTGAATAAAATATTCGAATTCCGCAAATACAGCAAGCAGTAATGAGAGTGCGGACATGCGAAAAATATTGCTGTATTCCCTGACATGTCCGTATCTCGGCGTGCGCTTAAATTTTCAATGACGTTGGACTACTCACTGACTGAAGGTCGGCTCTATAGATTTCCGTACACTGCACTTTTCTAGCGATACTACATATGGAATGCCGACACGCGACCGGCCGACCGCCGTTAGTGCGAGTGCTGACCGATAGGGGTAAAGGAAAAACCCTATGTATCGCGGTATCGCCGCTGACACGCCAGCAAAATCCCGAACAAACTAGAAGGCTTAGCAGGCCATTCGCTCGCTCGTTGCTTCCTTCACGCCCGGCTTCTGTCACTAACCAAAATAGTTCAGTGCTGCGAAGCCTTCACACGCGGAGAACGCGATGAGCCGAGCACCAGCCAACGGCGCGGCAGAATGTAGTTCCGCGTAGTTTCACTCGACAGATTTCGCGGCTGAGACTTCACGCGGTTAGAAACTCGGTAACGTCACGCGCTTCGTTCTGAACAGTCGTCTGCTAGTCGATCTCGGTAGCAGACGACGACGCCGCGAGAGAAGGACTTTCGTATCTATCGCGGAGTGATACATATTACACGGTCGTTCAGGCAGGTTCAGGACTGTGATTGACTGCTGTCCTCACGGCGCTGCACAGTACTAGCCATCATCGTGGTCAACGTGTCCGTGCATCGTTTTCTTTTTCTCTGTTTGGTTTTTATCTTTCTTTTCTCTTCTTTTTCTCTGAGAGCACGCGTGTACTTTGGGCAGGCCGCAGTGCTCGCGAAGAATCCGCGGCTGGTCCAAATGTTGGGGGTGTTATGGGCCCGAGCAGCGCGCGCCAGATCGAACGGCACGGTCATCCATCATTTCCAGCTTCGCGTGCACACGGACGCGAGACGAAGCCGATTGTTTGTTGGATTCGATTGGCTCTTGCCGACTTATTTTGTCGGTCCGCCGTCCCTCACGCTCTCATCGATGGTTGCGAATGCGGCTGCCTCCATCGACGACTATACGGGTCACGCGTTTATTTGTTACGTTTCCTATAGGCGTACATTTTCGGTTTTCGTCAGTATTTTTGTTGCTGCCCAAGCTATGTGCGATGTCTGGGATTTGTGTGGCCACTTCCGGGTCCCACTGTTGGTCGAAATGAAGAAAATCTACGCACCAAGAAATGCGGCGATTCCTAGAACTCTTGAGGTCAGCTAAAGCGACGGAAACAACTTCTCACTGCGGGCATGCGCCGTTTCGCTGGCTCTCTTGATGGTAAAAGAAACATAGAACTTCTTTTTCTTTTTCTCAAAAACATCTCCCATATGCGCCTTTGACCGTTACAATGTTGTTCGTTGTAATATGAGAGATGCACAAGCAGACACCGCCACGGGATTGTTAAGCCTAGGTAGCACAAGAAATCCCGCAAGAAACGGCGAAGGAAGGAATGTAGCTCGATAGCTAAGTGGTCAGTACGAGCTCGCGCTTCAAACAATACAAAAGCTCCGGCAGCGTGAACTCGGTGTATAGCTGTTAGACTCAGAAGGACGAGCTGGCTGACTCACTCCGACCCCGACCACGTTTTCATACACCATTTTTAAAGGAATACTGACAGGAAAGTTTGGCATCGTGTTTTCTCTGTTGCAATAAGTAGCTTTCGGGTTATCACGGCTGGAAATCTCATTTGCTCCAGGACGTCACGGCACATTATTTGGAGACATTTTTATAGCGCATAGTTGCAGTTTCGGTTTCAGAGAGGACCGAGAAACCTGGTATCCAGCTTGGTTTTTTGGTAACCACAGATAGCCATGTGAGCACACAAAACAGTGACGCAATCGCCGCGCGCGGCATCGCGTGCACGTAGACATCGCGTTGACAACTGCGCGAGAAAGCGCACGCGCGGGGCATGGCAGTCAACACAAACACTTGGCGTAGCTAGGAAGTTGTTGGTCGTTTACGCTAAAACGAAGTGAATGTCGAAGTCGCGAGGTGCCCCGTTCCATGCGCAGTTGTGCGACACATACTTTAGGATCCCTTTAAAGGACAAGCATATGTAGAACATAGCAGCTACCGCGAGGTAGTAGCTACATTCATTACATCACTACACCATTACATCCAGGTGTGATTCCGCGCCACAGAGTAACCTTGGAGTGATATGTTCGTGCCAACCTCGGTTATCCTCACAAGTCTTTAAGTGAATGTACCATTTTCCCTTTGCAAGGTGTGTGGCGGCGTACCCACAACTACCACGTCATTACGTGAAGTGTCTTACATAAGCGTGCAAACGCTCTCCGCGCATGCGTGCGCCGACATTAACCGCTTATACATAACCTAGCCATCACGATGCAAACTCGTTTTCTACAACGCGCAGACCGCTTCTCGGTGGTGGGTCCGCGAGGTCGTTTATCCCGTTTCGAGGTAAAGAATAATCTGACAGAAATATAAGAATCGCAGTTACTACGTTCGTTGCTAACGCATGTAAAGGTAGTTGTATATGGGCCGCTGAGGTACGCGTAATCGTTAAGCCTCAAGACGTGGACGAGAGTTTTCCCGCATCTATACATAGCTCCACCACGTTCGCGGGAGACGTGACGCGTGGAGAGCCGTGGTGCTCGGAATGTAGTGAATATTTTAGGCTTAGGTGCGTGTGTAGGTGCGTGTGTGTCTCGCGTACGAGCGTGTGGGTATATACACAGTGCCACCTTGAGAAAGGCAGGCCGAAGAAAAGTGTGTTCTGGGTTCGCGCTTCCTCGTCAACCTACAGCAATTACATAAGCAGTATACTTAAGAAGCGCCGATATAAAAACCGAGAGACGAAGTACATAACAAAGTTCACAAAAACAAAGCTCAAAGAAAAAAAAAAACTTGGAGGACACTTGAGCTTCGCCTTCAAGAGCAGAACTCGATAGCATAATCGGGCCCCGTGCGCATCGCCTTCTCAACTGCCAGCCTGGTTTCGGTTCGCGGTGCATGCCTCAACCGTGCCGTAAGGAAACTAACGACTGTGCCCGTAACATTGGCTGTTTAAAACGATCCTAGAAAGGCACCGGGGGCCAGGACCACCAAGGAAGAGTGGGACCGAGCTCTACGCAGCTCGGATCTTGAAGCACAGCTCTGGGCTGTCCATCGGGCCCGCGACGCGGCGGAGGGGCAAGGCCTCTCTGTCCCGACGTGGGAGCGGCCCGCTGCGCGCTAATCGCGCGTACCGAAGGACTAAAATAAAGTTGTTCATCCATCCATCCATAGAATGCCTATTGCAAGGACAGTTGTTAAGTCCCCACTATACTCCATAATTCTTCTTTTTGCGAATCAGCGAAGAGCCCACTACACGTCCGTAAGGCAATACGCGAAACTACGCAGCTGCTCACTTTGTTGATGCTTTGGCAGCTGATGATGAATGAGTATGTCTGAGCGCTTTATAATGGGTGGGCCTTTAAAACACCCACATTTTGCGCAGTTCACATGTTTTGACGCCTGGCGCGATACTAAGCTTCTACCATGCAATATTACATGCATTAAGGAGACTCCTTCCACTACATGATATATAACTTTTTTTTTCATGCAGTTTTAAGCAAGATAATGGCTCTGTGGTAGAACACCTGCTTGCCACGCAGACGGCCTGGGTTCGATATATTTTATTTGCGCCTTTCTCGATTTTTGGGTCATTGACAAGATGATGATTTTTTGCTCACAACTAACGATGCCGACACCGACGCCGACACCGGAATTTCTGTGAAACGAGCTTTTTAACGAAAATGCCGACATACAGATGTCAGAGAGATAAGGTTCAGACATGGTTCAGGCAGATAGGGTGCTCGCAGATAAAGCTCATACGGGTAAAGCTCAGAGAGTTAAGGTATTGACAGATGGAGTGCTGACAGAAAGAGTGCTGTCAGATAAAATTCAGAGAGACAAAGCTCAGAGAAAAAGTGCCGACAGAAAAACATCGGAGAGATGAAGCTGAGACAAAGTTCAGACAGATAAGGTGCTGGCACAAGGTCAATTTCCTTTTTCTTTCCTCACACAAAGTTCAGAGCGAAAACGCAGACAACGATCAGAGAGATAAAGTTCAGACAAAGTTCTGACAGATAATGTGCTGGCAGATAAATTTCGTACAGGTAAATCTCATGCAGTTAAGGTGTTAAAACATGTAGTGCTGACAGATAGAGTGACGACAGATAAAATTCAGAGAGACAAACTTCATACAGATAAGGTGCTGGCACATAAAGTCCATACTGATAAAGCTCAGATATTTAAATAAATGTGATAACAGATGGAGAGCCGACAGATCGAGTGCAGTCATTTAAAGTTCACAGATACAAGCTTCACAGTGCGGACACATAAAGCGAACCCAGCTAAAGTTCAGGCAGGTTAAGTGAAGGCAGATAAAACTGAGTCAATGTTCAGACAGGTAAAGTGCCATCGAATAAAGTGCCGACAGACAAGTTGCATTTAGCTAAAGAGTAAACATATAAGTAGTGCCCTTATTCTGGAAGTTTCTGTTATCTACGTCCGCACCAGTTCGGGATTTTCTTTGACCCATAATCTGATCTGAATATTTTACACTTCGAAGTGCGCGCATTCTACACACCGCTTCCGTTGCATCAACGACCCCGGCATTCTGCTTCTACGGCCGAGCTCGCAGTTCGGTTCCCGGCTACAGTGGCCACCTCTGGTTGTGTTAGAATGCCAGAACTAGAGATGGGCGAATAGGAAACTTGAGGTACGAAGCGAATTCGAGGCGAATTCAAGCGAATAGTGATTAGGTCGAATAATTTCGAATCGAATTGCTCGAATCGAACAGTTCGAATAGTATATAGTACATTTTGTGAAGAAAAATGAGCATTTCTGTCCCGACCCAACCAACGTGCAAAATATTTTAAAGAAATATCTAGGCTTGTGCGAATTAACTATTTCGGCTCGAAGTGAAGTGGAAGAAACTTTGAATAGTAGCAAGATTTGAATAGCAGTAATGTGCAAGTTATAAGCGGAAAAATACGGTATCTTTTAAAATTTGCTATACTTAGCAAATATAAGCTCGTATAAAACGCTTTTAATCTTCAAAAAAAAATTAATCGAGATGTAGGTAACATGCACATTAGCCTTCAAGTGTGGCTTCGCGGCAGTGCATATTTCCCTTTACTAGGTGGTTTCACCCCACAGCAGTGTCATAATGCAGTGAAACAGTCTTTTTAGTGGTCTTGCATTTGGTGAAATTTATGCATGCGTATACAGTAATATTCGTACAATACTGTCATATTTGTTCGAATGTACGTTTATTTGTTTGTTTCGAATACTTCGAAATTTCGGAAAACTTTAATTCGTGTCGATGCGAATTCGAACGCTGTGATAATCGCCCGAATATTGGAAGCGCTCGATCATTCACCAACACCTAGTTAAAACAGATGCGCGTTAAAGTCAGCCACCTGAGAATTTCACAACTTCCTGTTTCCCTCATCATCGGAGAAAGAAAGAAAGAAAGAAAGAAAGAAAGAAAGAAAGAAGAAAGAAGAAAGAAAGAAAGAAAGAAAGAAAGAAAGAAAGAAAGAAAGAAAGAAAGAAAGAAAGAAAGAAAGAAAGAAAGAAAGAAAGAAAGAAAGAAAGAAAGAAAGAAAGAAAGAAAGAAAGAAAGAAAGAAAGAAAGAAAGAAAGAAAGAAAGAAAGAAAGAAAGAAAGAAAGAATTACGGTTAAACACAGCGAATGAATTAAGGTGTATGAGCAAGGATTTATTGTGCCATAAAAGCACAGCTCAGGTCCCGTTAGCGGCGTGGGTGAATCATTAAAAAGAGAGAGAGTAAAATGCTCCACTGCATCCTCTCTAGTGCAAGCACGACCAAACTGGAATACGAAAGGGGCAGCCGAGGAAAGAGGGCGCCAGCATAAACGACACATTTTGCAAAGTCGAGCCGCTATTATTTTTCGATAGCATGCGTGTACCATATTTACTCGAATTCAGACCAGTGTACACAACGACACCTCACTGGGTTCGCCACAGTATGAAATAAAGGGCGTAGCTTTCCCTTGTCTTTGCACATCCTGCAATAAATTTTTCTTAAAAATAAAAAGTAAAAATATGCGGCGAGCTTAAATTCGAGAATGTAGGCCGGCGTGACGTAATGACTTCTTTCGGTCCAGTTCACGTCTCTCTTTACGCACTTCAACGGTGGTCTGATCTGTGCCTACACCTGCAATATCGCAAGAAATTCCTTTGATCCTTGGGTGGTGATGAGAAATCATCATCAATTAATGTCGCTCGACAATTGTTTTCGAGGAAGAACGAGGTGGGAATAGATTTTGGAGGCGACCCTGATACTTCACTTAGGTGTTTGGCAGTGGCACTCGGACGTCGGCATTCGTGTGCCCTGGGTTAACTTCGCGTTTCGCGCGCTGACGAAGCGGATCTCCGAGGCCACGTATAAATAAGCGCGTGGTTGAGATCTTCACCTCCAGGTGCCTCAACGATCCCAGCAGCGCGCAGTCATTCAATGAATTCAATTAGACGTCGTTAATTATACTAGCACTAATTTTCCTAGCACTAGCACTTATCCTAGCACGTTACCTAAGTATCCTATCTAATTGGCTCTTATCTTAAGACCGGAGTTATGCTCCGATATCATGTATATCGAATGTAACTTGTAACTTGAACTAGAGCCATCGATTTCTGTTTTTTAAAAGACTTTTTATGAATAATCCGTCTTAGCCAATACCAAGAAAGTACTCCGACATACTCGCGCACTACAGGAAGCAACGACGCCACTATCCAGCGGCTCATAAAAGGCTTACTAGAGAGGAAGCAGTGACTTGGAGAAGGCTACAGGCGGGTACCTACCCGCACGGTACACTACTCCACGCAATGTACCCCGGCAACTTTAACAGGCACTGTACATACTGCCCGGCCACTGCCAACACCCTGTACCACATGGTATGGGGATGTCGCAACAACCCAACTATCCCGCCCATAGACGAACTGAACGTGGACGAAAATCCGGAAGACCAGTGGGAGGCGCTGCTGACGTCCGAGAACCCTGAGGACCAGCTCCGGTTGGTGGACAGGGCTCGAGCGTCAGCTGCAAGCCATGGCTACCTGGAATGAGGAAGTCACCCACCTCTGGGCGAAGAGCACGCGCGCCTGGTCCCTCAATAAAGTTTAATTCTCTTTCTCAAGGTGCCATAGCGCATGCGCCCTTCCCCTGGCGGGAAAGCCGCGAAACGCTGTCGTAGGGTCTGGCTTTCGTTCTGGCGAGCCTGGTTGTCCCGGATCACCCTGCGAAGCTCCGGCCCCCTACAAAAACTACAGAGGGCAGCACAGGAAAATGAAAAAAGGCAGATTGGAAAACCCTAAGTAAGTTGTCGGCCGGACATGCATGGAAGAGGAAAAAAAAAAGAGTGCCATTCGGTGCTCATGCCACTAAAAATGGTGAACTCAGACAGTGGATCAAGGTTGAACGAATTAAGTGGCTGTTGAAAGGACGAATAGCCAACGTAGGCAAACATTAGTCATTAAGCCTAACATGGCAGTGTAGCTGACACCAGCCAATAGTTAACCAAACGCTGACCGAAGTTACCACTCAATAGACACTCTGTAGCTAACAGTGGCCAGCAGCAGCAAATCATTAGCCGTAATTTAGCAAGCGTTAACCAGTAGCTAACCAGTGCTTTTAGTATTCTGCGAGCAAATAAGTGAAAAAAAACATTTTTGTGTATGTGTGCAGAAGTAAGCACGTTCTGAATGTATAAATCTTTGTGAATGAAAAAAAAAATGAATATGATAGCATGTAAAACCAAGTAATATCTCATACTACTGAAATGTGTATAATATGTGTATAATATGTCACTTATTTGTATATGTGTATGTTACTGATGTGTAAATGTGTATGATGTGGCACTGACTCAAACTGTATCAGGAGGTCAACACCTCGTCAGGCTATTTAGCCTTTAGTCTTTGCCTCCCGCAGGGAAATTTTGTATTTTTTTTCCTGCAAATAAACGATGTTCAATGTTCAATGTTCAGAATTCGGTCAGAAATATCTATCGTAGCCTATAGCTGAATGTCTATAGCTGAAAGAAAGAAAGAAAGAAAGAAAGAAAGAAAGAAAGAAAGAAAGAAAGAAAGAAAGAAAGAAAGAAAGAAAGAAAGAAAGAAAGAAAGAAAGAAAGAAAGAAAGAAAGAAAGAAAGAAAGAAAGAAAGAAAGAAAGAAAGAAACTGAATCGGGCAGCTGCAGGTGCCCAGGAGGCGCCAGAGGGCAATTTATAGATTCGAGGAGAAAAGTTACCTCGTGGGCCGGAAATGTGCTCGTTCTCAGAGGCCGAGCACAAATCAAAGAATTAAAAGGTGGTGCACTGCTAACGGAGTAGCAGCAGCGCCAGCATGCCGAGACGGCTGCGAGGCGTAACACGTTCTGCTTGGCAAAATTTGGCTTACTGTTGAGCACCGCATCGCATTCAAGATCGCCGGCTCCGAGTGCGAAACACGAAACAAAAGAAATAAATAAACACTAATGGAAAAAAAAGAAAAGGGAAAGGGAGATTTCCGTCGAAATTACGAATGACGAAGGACGCGTGAAGGAGAGCAAAGTGAGATATTTATCGAGAAGAATAGAAAGACAAAAAAAGAAGAGGAAAGAGAATGTCATTACAAGTTTTATCTGAGATATATTTTTCGTTTGATTTTTCTCCTTTCTGCCATACGTCTCTTAGATCGAGGGAACTCAACGGAACCGAAACGTCATTAGCGGAAGCAACGGGTCAAAACGATGCGATGACTTCGCTGTTTTCTTATTCTCGGTAAAAAAGAGCCATTTTTACCACCATTTATTGTTTGTTCCACATGGGCAACAGTGCGAAAAACGGAACAACAGAAGAAAATAAAGTGGGGAGAAAAAAGAAAGAAATGAATGTACATTAACAAATTAGCGTGCGAAGTAATTATTGAAGAGAATATAGTAAAGAAAAATGAAAGCACGCCTGAATGAATGAAAAGAAGAAATAAATATTGAAGAGACGAGTTCAGTAAGTAAGAAGAAAGAAAGAAAGAAAGAAAGAAAGAAAGAAAGAAAGAAAGAAAGACGGCTGTAGGCGTAGTTTCAATTGTAACAGATTTTGTAAAATAACCTATAACGGTTCCCAACCGATCGTTTGACTTGTTTAACTTCAGCTTTATTCCGAATACAATAGCGCATGATTTCCGTTCGAATAACACCTTTTTGTTTTTCTAAGTTAACGCCCTTCACATAGCCGGTTCGCAAACGTACATTAACCGGCTGTTCACTACCGCTGGCGAAAGAATAATACGTCCCACAACTCACGATTACGTAATATTTAATAAATATTCTCTTTTTTGACTACGCGGCAACGCGCGACGACTTCCCATTACTTTTCATTAGAGCGTTAAAAAGAAAAGTTAATTTCTCGAGACATCGAATCGAGTCAGGAGAAAGTTTTGCGACGCAAGCAACGTTTCGCTGCACCGTCAGGCAAAAGCAAACAGATTACATCAGAACAAAAAGAACACATAGCGAGTCTCCTCTATTTACTCGGCAAAACGAGCAACTGTTTGACTTTGATTCGAAAAAGAATGGACCTCCATCGCCGCGCTTGCCAAACACACGCACAGAATACACACATATATAGTCAGTGCGTCTGTGTGTACACACACACACACACACACACACACACACACACACACACACACACACACACACACACACACACGCACGCACGCACGCACACACACACGCACGCACGCGCACATGCATACAAGAGGCTCTCAAGCATCGGAAAACTCATTCGAATAATTCTCCCGAGCCGCGCATATTCTACTCGACGGCTCATAACACACGCCGCGACGAGAGAGACGCGTCGCCTGGTTGTAAAAAAAAATAAAAATTAAGATTAAAGAGAAAAGTGTGAAACGAGCGAACTCGACGAGAGATGCGTCTGATTCTATTTGCATGTATCGGAAGAAAGCGAAAAAAAAATTGAAAAAAGCCAGATTGCTATCAATACTGAGTCGATTTTTTTTTCCTTAAATAAACGCAGCCGTAAAGCGTCGCATTTTCACGAGGGAAACGCAACTTAAAGGAAAAAGAAAATAAGTAAAGACGGTTGCTTCTTTGCTTCTGTCTCTCCTGGGAGATGAGAGGGCGAAGCTATTTGAAGAAGAACAACAAAAAAAAAGTTGGAAGTGGAAGGGGTAGGAAAGAAGGAGCTTCAGGCGAGGGTGTTAGGTGAGAGGAAGAGTAGGGAGAAGGAGAGTGGGGCAAGAATTTAGGGCGGTCGCCATTCTGCGGTGCTTTTGAAATCGCGCGAGCATGCCGAGATTTCATTTCACAGACTATCGCTTCCTTAAGGTCGCCTCGCGTCGTTGGTGCGGAGAACGAGGGAAAGGGTGAGATAAGAGAGGAACGAGAAAGAGAGAGAGGGTTAAGACGACACTCGTTCGCTGTTCTCTCTTCTTTCTCGTCTTCTTTATCCAAACTCATTTACGCGGCCAGTTTGACTCTTCCCTCCACCCTCTCATCTCTCCAGCACCTTTTTTTACCTCTCCTTTCGACAGTTTATCTGCGATCTTTCCTTTCATTGCTTAAATCGCTTCTAGAGACACTCTTCGCGCGCTCTTAATGCTTTCGCGCTGTCTTCGAGTTTTCATTTATGTTTTAAAGCGAGGCGAAACTTCGCTCGCCTGCGCTGTATGAGAAACGAACAGAGGCATGTAATGCGCGCGACGCAAAACTGTTCAGAGCGCAGAACTCCGATACGGCTGTTCTGAAATGGGAAAAACGCGTTTCGGAAAGCCGTGCCCTCGAATCCGTATGCATATATATGTATATATATGTCTCCGAGATGGAATGTGCCATTTCGTAAAGGGTAAGCAAAAAAATAAAAAGAGAGAGAGAAAAATTTAGAATATGAGGAAAGGTGACGATGAAGATGGCCGTAGCGAAGGCGACGATAACTCTTTCTCTATGGTACCCTATTTACTCGTGATTTCTTACGCCAGGCTCTGTGCACTTTGGCCCACTTGTTTCTATCTGAGAGGCCTTTTGTTCTTTCTTTTAAACAAGACACGATAAATTCTTCTTTGACCACTACGGTTTATTTGTTTTAATAGCTTCGTGATCGAAGAAGACAATTGTCATTCAGATGTTGTAAGATTTCCACGTCAGCCAGCCTTCCGTTAATTCACTCGCGTCGAAATGTTGCGTTGGTCATGATAAAACATTCCTCTTCTTTCTTTCATTCTTTCTTTCTTTCTTTGCAAGCGGTAATCACGAACTATTCAATCCCCGTCCCTCTTCTATTTCCGACACTAAGTTATTCAAAAATAGCGTTTTAGATGACGCTGCTTTCAGGCATCCGATTGGGCTTCTTTTTATTTGCGACATGGACTTGCCCTTAAGGCATAATATTTGTTGTGTATATTTGTGTTAAATGTGCGCCGTTAGGCCGGCGTAGTGTATGAAGTGAAGAAGTGTCTTGTGGAATGTGTTGTCATGTATCCATCGGTCATAACTGTTTGTGTCACTGTAGCGAAGACCAGCTTGCAGGAGATGACGATTCGGCTTTTGAACATGAACATTCGTGGAATACGTATGTACGCAAGTACAATACAAATACTGCGGCGCGGCTCACATAAGCCCTCGCGGGCATTCCTGTTGTCCTCTCCACACTATATATCTAGCCCTGACGTTGCAATAGGGTGGTTAGAATACGTAGTTGCGTAGTTTCGGCCCCAAATGTGCGAGAATTGCGAAAGGAACGTCCCAAAATACTGTTCCGGCACACTATACGAGTGCACCGTTCGCACGCAACGATGCCTTTGGGGCATTTCATGCGAAACGCGACTCAGCCGGTTCCTAGAAGCGTAGGCAAGCACTGCAGACGGCGCTCGCCTGTGACGCATCACAGGTGCTATCCCACTGCTTTGCCGGCAGAAACTGTTTCGCTTCGCGTTGTCTCTTTCCGACGGCGTGCGCGTAGATTCGATGCGCCCTCACATATGTCGTCAAATTGCCTCAGTAAAGCGAGTGGGACCAGAAAGACTTACTTCGTTTATCAGAGACTTAAGCTGCTGCAATAACGTGCCGACGCGCTCTGTATAAGCATATGCACGACTTTCAACGTTTTTCGGGAATATAAGAGGGAGATAGCAAATATTAGGTTTTTATAGCACTCAAATGATTCTGGATTGCATCGAAGCACTGGGGTGCGGACCGGTTTGTGCATACTTTATTTACACGTAGAATCATATTTTATTTATCTGTATTTCTTCCTATACTAATCTAATCTATTGAGTCCCTTCTCCCGAAAGAGTAGGCCGATGCTGTGCCCATATATCGGTGCCCCATGCCAGCCCGCTGCCTCCCTATTTTCTTTGTTTCCTTGTATATTCGTGTACGTTTGCATAACAAATGATACTAGGGCGCTTGTGTGTGTGTGTGTGTGTGTGTGTGTGCGTGTGTGTGTGTGTGTGTGTGTGTGTGTGTGTGTGTGTGTGTGTGTGTGTGTGTGTGTGTGTGTGTGTGTGTGTGTGTGTGTGTGTGTGTGTGATCTTTCTTTCTTTCTTTCTTTCTTTCTTTCTTTCTTTCTTTCTTTCCGATCTCTCAGCTATATCCCCTCCATTCACGCCAAGCGTTACAACTGCGGTTACCATTGGTCTCACATTTCTCAACACGAACAACGTCGCCTTTTACTCCCTCCTTCACCTGCATGGCACCTCCTTTCACCGCTCGCTACACAAAACTTCCCATCAATCCGCAGCAACACGAGGGAAAATTCGTTGCGAGCGGAACAGAGTACGAAATTGCAGCGCAGTCAGCGAGTATTATTACCGCACTGCGCCGCAGCAGACTTTCAACCAGGTGCTTTTTATATACACCTGCACATCCGGAGAGGAAATCACATCGCGCGTTGGAAAGCTGTCCTCGTTTGTTCTCCATGAGGACTATATAGGAGCGGGGAAGGGATGAGAGGGGGGCGCGAAATAGAAAGGAGGTAAGAACCGAGGGTCGACTCGATGAAGCGCTCTATATATACGTGTATATGTAGAGCGCGGCCGTACAAACACACACGGAGCAACACACAAGCGCACACCCCGTCGTCGTTCTCGTCGCGAGTACAGGCGTGTTGAGCCTCGACAAACAGAGGATCTCAACGTGGCTGCTGCGGAATTAATCACGGCGCCTGCTTCCGAGAGCGCCCTCCGCTCGCGCACAAAGCTCGTCTCAAACAGCGCGCCATATACACAGCGTCGTCGCAGCGCGTTGTAGCTTTGTATACAGCCTACATCCCCCAGCTCTGATTCATTCATTCATTCATTCATTCATTCCTTCATTCATTCATTCATTCATTCATTCATTCATTCATTCATTCATTCATTCATTCATTCATTATTTTATTTATTTAATCCCACGGTTGGGACTCGCAAATCTGCTCCCAGCAGGCGGTGCGATGCGAGCTTTGTACGCAGTCAAACCGCGGCTAGCATTATGGTAACGTCAATATCTCATCGTCTATACCGAGTTCTTGCTCGTATGGGTTGGATCGGGACGTCACGACACAGTGTACAACATCCAGAAACGAAACGGAAACTGGCTGCGTAAAATCTCTAATATTCAACTATATATCCAAGGTGCCACGAGGCATTACAGCATTTATTTCTGTTGTGTTTACGTCTCGGACCTCCATTAGATGCTGACAATGAATATCTAAAAAAAAAAGTGAGCGCCCAAGCAGTCCGCACAGATGGCTAACCAGCGAACTCGAAACTGGCGGCCCTGGTGTTTAGCAGTGGGTTAATCCCGATGGTTCGTTAAAATATTTCTCAGTTATTGGTTACGTCTGTCCAGGCATCCTATGTTGTGTTTGCCGCACAAATGTTCCTTTTTCCATTCTTTAGTGGACCAGTGGTGAGTCGTGGGTCTTGCCTAATTTCCGTGGAATATGCGCGCTAAGAGTGTTAACGTACATAGGATCGAGGGACAACATTTGGTTTCGCCCAGCGGAACACAGCTGCACTTTGAAATGGACATGCCACAGTACCACCATTTAAAGAGTCACAGGACGAAGGCACACATCGCGTTGGACAAAGTTCGTCGAAACAAGTTCTTCCACAAATACCACCGTATAAGTAGCGCATCGAGACAGTACAACAGAAAGGAACAGACGAACACAGACGCAACACACTGCGCTTGTGTTCGTTTGTTCCTTTCTGTTGTGCCGTTTCGTTGCGTTATACTTACGACGATATTTACGTCCAAACACCACCAACTGGCCCAACATTCAACTCTTTTAAAGTTCCTCCAACTCGCGATTCTAGTACGAGCTTGAGTTTCTTCGCGTTTCAGAACATTAGCTCCATTGCAGTGTTGTACGCCCCGAAAAGAATATTTAAAAAAAGTTCATTCGCTGCGAATTCCATTTAGCTCCTAGGAGAGAGCCAAACTTGACCCCCCCCCCCTAACCGCTCGCTTCTCTCATGCATCTAATTTTACGTTCAGCACTGACGTTCGTGCATGACGTCACGTCTCCTTCGCTTTTCAGCGTTCGCCTTTATACGCTTGACGTAACGCAGGCGCACACTGCCAATAAGAATAAGTTGAAAGGAAACGGTGGGTTGTTGTAGCCGAACATCCATTAGTTGCCCGGGCAACGAACATAAATAAATTCGGTTTCCCGAGCTGTTTCCCTATATCTCAGTGCTCTCAGAGGCGAGATGAAAGCTGCCGCACCAGCATTGAGAACCGAACATTAAGTTTTGACCCCGTTCGCTCACCTCATTTCTGCTACTTCTTTTTAATTATTTATTCGTTTTTGTGAGACTGAATGAAAAATTCAATAACTGCACCTCAGAGCCGATCATTAGTATAGATCTTATTTCTCGTGGCCTTGCTGAGGACTTTACGTGTTATTTAGAAAATGTTATGCGGCGGAAAAAATCCCGTTAAAGCGAACTGCTCGGCATGGGATGAGGCATTCGAAGACTTTAGTGCAGATGAACTCGCATGCTTAAGTAGGGCATCGCACTGCTAAGCTCAAGGACACGGGTTCGATTCCCGGCCACGACGGCCGTATATCGAAGGGACTAAGTGCGAGAAACCCCGTTTATTCAGATGTCCACGCACACTAATGAAACTCAACTTGTGAAAAATTAATTAAAACTGTGGCGAAGCAATTGGTACTGCTTAACGGTTGCGCTCTCCAGCGGCTCCTAGTGGGTCGCCCTCTTCTAAACGCCGCTCGCGCTCGGACCCCGTGCTTTTTCCTTGACTGTCGTCATAGTGCATTGTCGCCGAGTGCCGTCCAATAAACAGCTTAACAAATTGGTGGAGAGTGCTGTGCTCCCATTCAATGCCCCTGGAGCTTCGTTTCCGTACTCTGCCATCTACCATGCCCCAAGATGCCGCTCAGCAAACGCCGCCTCCCACACCGACCACATGTCCCGGTGTCCCACGCATCCGCGATCCACCTATCTTCACTGGCGCCGATGGCACCGACGTGGAGGACTGGCTCGCAATTTACGAGCGCGTGAGCGTACCCAACAAATGGGACGAAGCAGGCAAGTTGAGCAACTTGGTCTTCTACCTCGCGGGAGTAGTAAGCTTGTGGTACAACAACCACGCGTCCGATTTTGCTACTTGGTCGGATTTCAAGACCGCCGTCATCAACGTTTTTGGCCGCCCTGCAGTTCGTAAGCTGCAAGCAGAACAGCGCTTACGCGAACGAGCTCAGCAGGCTGGTGAATCTTTCACCAGTTATATCGAAGACGTCCTGGACTTGTGTAAGAAAGCCAACGGCACCATGTCCGAGTCTGACAAGATCCGGAACATTATGAAGGGCATTGACGACGATGCCTTCACCATGTTGCTCGCTAAAAACCCTTCCACCGTGGCCGAGGTCATAACACTGTGCCAGAGCTACGAGGAGCTCCGCCGGCAACGTTCGATGACCCGTCGCTCTCCATCACGCGACGAAGAGCTTGCTGGCTTGGCGGCCATACCTGACCAGGCCACGCTGCTGGCAGAAATGAAGGCATTCGTGCGCGAGGAAATCGCACGCCAGTTCTCTCTCCTGGCCTTCGCCCACCCGCCGCACGTTCAACAGTCGTCGACGACCCTTCTTCCTCCCATCCGCCGAGCGATTGAGCAGGAAATCGCGGAGGTGATGCCTGAGTACCACCAGCAACCTCCGGCTCCTGCGCCACAGAGTTACGCTCAGGTTGTCGCCAGGACGCACCAGGCAATCCCTGCGGCAGCACCGTTGAGTTACGCCGAAGCCGCCGCTAGACCTCCGTCCTTCGAGGCGGGCGCACGTGCCGGCTACGTATGCTGCCGTCATCCCTAGGCCCCGACTGCAACCCACCTTGCAGTCATTTCAGCGGCCGCCCCGTCAATCGCATCCTGCGACGTGGGCGGGACCTGCCCCGGCGAACCGATGGCGCACACCCAACAATCGGCCCATCTGCTTTGCATGCGGTTATGCCGGTCACGTGGCCCGTTACTACCATCGCGTGCACCCGCCTCGAGTCGCGTCAACCACCACGAGCCAGTCCAGCCGTGCATTCTACGACCCGCCTATGTCGCCGACGTCACGCCCAGCTCCATCCACTCGCCGCTCTCCGTCTCCACGCCGTCGCTCACTGTCACCAATGCGGCCACGTTCTGTCGCACGAGAGCAGGAAAACTAGTCGTCGCAGTCCACGAGGCAAGGGCTGCGACGCTATCGAACTGTAAAAGCCCTCAGCGAAGTCCATCGAATGTCATAGACGTGTTTGTGGACGGTGTTCGCGCATCTGCCCTTGTCGACACTGGAGCCGCCGTATCCGTTATGGACGCAAAACTTAGCCGCTTACTTCGAAAAGTGACGACGCCACTTTCTGGGATGTCCCTCCGTACCGCCAGCTCCCAGAGTATTAGGCCTACAGCAGTATGCACTTCTCGCGTCGTCATTCAGGACGTTCTGTACGACGTCGAGTTCATCATAATTGCTGCATGCTCCCACGACGTCATCCTGGGATGGGATTTTCTCTCCCGCCACGACGCCATAATTCACTGCGCACCAGCCGCCCTCGAACTCTCACCGTTCTCACATTTGACGCCGGCAGACAGTCCATCGGCATTCACCAAGACCGTCGTCAAAGACGATACCAAAGTTCCTCCGAACTCGTCGACGGCTGTTCCAGTTTACTGCGCCGGTCTCTGCGACACAATTGCACTCCTTTCGCCATCTGACCGAGTTTGCACTAGGAAAGGGTTGCTGGTACCTTTCGCGACCGTGCAAGTCACTCAGGGTAGCACCGCTATTTTTGTTATCAACCCATCCCCGCACATTGTTACGTTGGTGCGAGGGGAATGTCTCGGCAGAGTGGAGCCCCTAGAAGACGCACAAGTTCTGGACGCACCCGATGACTCGCACTGCACCAGTTCCCGTACCATCAGTGCCGTTTTCACGTCTGATTCCTCACCCGCGGATGTATTTGGTCCCTCCATTGCTGACAATCTTACGTCGGTCCAGCGTTCCCAGCTTCTGTGCCTGTTGAAAGAATTTCGTTCTTCTTTCGATGTCGGGCAAACTTCTCTCGGCCGCACGTCCGCTGTTACGCATCGCATCGACACTGGCGCCCAACCACCACTGCGGCAACGTCCATATCGCGTGTCTCCAAGAGAACGTCGGGTAATTAATGAGCAAGTGGACGATATGCTTCGACGCGACGTTATTCGACCCTCGGACAGCCCGTGGGCGTCTCCTGTTGTTCTCGTTGCCAAGAAGGACGGTTGTGCGCTTCTGTGTGGACTACCGAAGGCCCAACAAGATCACTCGGAAGGATGTTTATCCACTGCCGCGAATCGACGACGCGATTGACAGCCTCCAAGGAGCAGAATACTTTTCATCTCTCGATTTGCGCTCGGGGTACTGGCAAGTACCCATGGCTGATGACGCTCGACCGAAGACAGCCTTTGTCACTCCCGACAGCTTGTACGAGTTCAACGTCATGCCGTTTGGTCTGTGCAATGCGCCCGCGACCTTCGAGCGCATGATGGACACCGTTCTGCGCAACTTGAAATGGCACACGTGCTTGTGTTACCTGGACGACGTCGTCGTTTTCGCTCCGGACTTCTCCACGCATCTTCAACGTCTGCGGCATGTTTTGACGCGTTTGACCAACGCCGGCCTCCTACTGAACCTGAAGAAGTGCCGATTTGCAGCACGGCAGCTGACAATCCTAGGCTACGTCGTGTCCAATGACGGAATCCTTCCCGATCCGGCCAAGCTTCGGGCCGTGGCCGAATTTCCCAAACCTACGTCCGTCAAAGAACTGCGCAGTTTCGTAGGACTGTGCTCCTATTTTCGACGTTTCATACGCAACTTTGCCACCATCATATCGCCGCTGACGAAGCTCCTTGGAAGTAACGGGCCCCTACATTCGTGGTCGTCCGAATGCGACGACGCGTTCGCAAAGCTCCGTCGTTTGTTGACGTCTCCTCCCATACTACGCCACTACGACCCTACGGCCCCAACGGAGGTACACACGGACGCCAGTGGTGTAGGCCTCGGTGCTGTTCTTGCGCAACGCAAACCAGGGTTCCCCGAATATGTCATCGCCTACGCAAGTCGTACGCTTACTAGAGCCGAGATAAATTACACTGTCACGGAAAAAGAGTGCCTGGCGATCATCTGGGCCCTTACAAAATTCCGACCTTATTTGTATGGTCGCCCATTTGATGTCGTCACCGATCACCACGCACTATGCTGGCTGTCGTCATTGAAGGATCCCTCGGGCCGTCTCGCCCGTTGGGCACTTCGCCTGCAAGACTACGACATCCGTGTGCTGTACCGCAACGGACGTCAGCATGCTGACGCCGACGCCCTCTCGCGCTCCCCCTTGCCTGACGACAATGCCTCCTGCTCAGTGTCTCACAGTGCTGTTTCTTCTATCGATGTTCACACCATCGCTACCGAGCAGCGCAAGGATAAATGGATCGCTTCGCTAATAGACTTGCTCACTGATCCGTCGACAACACCAACCACTCGCGCGTTGCGTCGTCAAGCCCACCATTTCGCCATTCGTGACGACCTACTGCACCGACGCAATTACAACGCCGACGGCCGCCAGTGGCTACTTGTGATACCCCGAAGTCTGCGTGCTGAAATATGCGAGTCCTTCCACTCTGATCCGCAATGCGCGCACTCTGGGGTATCCAAAACTTACCACCGCATTCGACAACGATACTTCTGGCGAGGGATGTACCGCTACGTGCAGAAGTTCGTCCGCTCCTGCCTCGATTGCCAACGCCGAAAACCTTCAACGCGCGTGTCACCAGTCGGTCTACAACCATTACCTTGCCCTAACCGTCCGTTTGGGCGCGTGGGCATCGATTTGTATGGACCACTTCCTCTGACGTCAGCTGGTAACCGTTGGGCCATCGTCGCCGTTGACCATCTAACGCGATACGCCGAAACCGCTGCCCTCCCAGCGGCTACAGCGCGTGATGTTGCCTCCTTCCTGCTACACCGATTCATGCTGCGTCACGGTCCACCCCAGGAGCTTCTCAGCGATCGAGGCCGTGTCTTCTTGTCGGAAGTCGTCGAAGCCATTCTCAAAGAGTGCCATGCTGTTCATCGCAAAACTACTGCTTACCACCCGCAGACGAATGGCCTAACCGAACACTTCAACCGCACGCTCGGCGACATGCTCTCAATGTACGTCGCCGCCGATCACACAAATTGGGATGCCATTCTGCCCTTCGTCACCTACGCCTATAATACCGCCCCTCAGAGCACTACTGGGTTTTCACCCTTCTTCCTGTTGTACGGAAGGCACCCGTTGCACACCATTGACACGATACTACCCTACAAGCCGGATCCATCTGATTGTGCGCCTATTTCTGACACAGCCAGGCTTGCTGAAGAGTGGCAGCGCAAACAAACGGGACACAGAAGAGGAACACAAACAGTTTGTTTGTTTGCGCTGCCAATTTTCAGTATGAACATATACCAACTTGCCCGCCTTTCAACAGTTGCTGAAGAGTGTCGCGAGCTTGCAAAGGCCTTTACAACGCACGAACAAGAGCGACAGAAGAGCCTTCGCGGTGGCACCACCACTTCTGAGTCCACGTTCCTCCCCGGAGCGCTCGTATGGCTCTCGGTCCCTACCACTGCAACCGGCCTCTCTTCAAAACTACTGCCGAAATACGAAGGCCCCTACCGGGTCGTCGAGCGCACATCCCCGGTCAACTACCTGATCTAACCCCTCGAACCAGCTTCGGACATGCGCCGTCGAGGGCGCGACATAGTCAACGTGGAGCGCCTTAAGGCCTACTATGACCAACTCATAGTAACGAGCTGTTAGGTCGCCGGACGGCTCCCTTTTCGTACCCGGGGTAATTGTGGCGAAGCAGTTGGTACTGCTTAACGGTTGCGCTCTCCAGCGGCTCCTAGTGGGTCGCCCTCTTCTAAACGCGCTCGCGCTCGGACCCCGTGCTTTTGCCTTGACTGTCGCCATAGTGCATTGTCGCCGAGTGCCGTCCAATAAACAGCTTAACAAAACAATTAATTAAGAGTCCCCCACTACGGCTTGCCTCCTAATCAGATCGCGGCTCTGGCACGCGAAACACCACATATTATTATTATTATTATTATTATTATTATTATTATTATTATTATTATTATTATTATTATTATTATTATTATTATTATTATTATTATTATTACAACCGTAGAATCTATATCCAAAGTTACATAACCGTTTCTGAGTCGCATCGCTCAAAGATTCCGTGCTGACTTAGCGCTAATGCCTTAGCATTAGCCTTCATCACCTCCTATTAAATTCAGTTTTCTTGATATTCAACGTTAGCCAAAAGTACTGGCGTCATACGAGCGAATACGGCGGCCTTCGCACTAAGGCGTATGCGTGGTCCACTTTGAAACTCTTACAGCGAAATGATAAAAAAAAATATGAGTGACATGGCCGGCATAATGCTTCATCATTTCGACAGATCGCGCGAAACGTAAGCACACGTTCGCGCCAAGCACCTCAGGCGCAACACGTAACCGATCACGCGCGACCCCATGCGGCTGTCGACCTCCGCGATCGCATCTCGCTTCACTCGCGTTCGCAAACAGCATGCAGCAGCAGCAGCAGTGGCCGGCGGATATACAACACAACACATGAATGAACATAACGCGTGTGTGTCTATGCAGTGAAAAGAAACGCGCTGCAAATTTGAATTCCATACCGGAAAACGAACAGAGATGAAAAAAAAAACGAAGAAAGAAACGAAAACTCTCGCGAGCGCGAGGCAAAGAGCATGAAAGCGACGAACCATATGTGGGATTGTAATAGGAACGGCTCGCGAGCAAGACTGAAGCACGCTTCAACTCCCTCTCCCTCATAACGCTTAACCCTCTTCCTTTCGTCCCCATCCTCCACAGCTTCCTCCATTGCATACACAACCCGTCGTTCCCAGAGGCGACGGCCCATCGACGTCGAATGCATAATGCATGACGCGCTAAATACGACTGCCATTTGCGTTGCGAGAATTGCTTTGATTATGTAGTGCGTTTTCTCTTCTCGGCTCCGCTCGGGCTTCTCTTGCCGCATTGCAGTAGACTTTTCAGCACCCGTTTATGCGTAGCTTGACATACAGCACTCGTGTGTGTGTGCGTGTTTTTTGGTGTGTGTTTGTGTTTACATGCTTCTTTTGTCTCAGATGAAAACACGATGACATTTGCTGTACACACGAGAACGTGTTCGCGTGCATCAGATCCAGTGGCGGAAGCATGAGCGCTTAACAAAAGGCAAAAAAACAAACCGCCCTTGTAAAAGCATGATGGAGCGTCGTATCATACGCGACAGGCGGGAAATGTTATTCGCGCAACCCGAAGAAAAAGAATCAACACGATATGCCGTAATATCTCATTTACATAATCAATCGCTTAGTGAGGCGGTATATGTAGCTCGTACTAACGCAAGCTGGCAGCGGGGCAAACACTAGATTGAATTATACCAAACTGACGAACAAGTTTCTTTTGGTTAGTTATGTAAAAGGAATTGAGTGAGATGGAAAAGTGAATACAAGTGGCTTCGGACTTTGCTTGGCTCTGGCGGAGATATGGGTGGCTGTATTATAGGGGAATATTTCCATTGCGCGCATTATTTTAATTCTCGTTACGTTATTGCTATTATTTTTTAAAAACTTTTCTATAGATCTTTTAGTGTAGGACAGCAACTGAATATTGTCCTCGGTTAACCTAACTCTTCCTTATGTATGTATGTATGTATGTATGTATGTATGTATGTATGTATGTATGTATGTATGTATGTATGTATGTATGTATGTATGTATGTATGTATGTATGTATGTATGTATGTATGTATGTATGTATGTATGTATGTATGTATGTATGTATGTATGTATGTATGTATGTATGTATGTATGTATGTATGTATGTATGTATCTTTTACATTCGACTGCTCTGTACTCTACACGGCTGCAGTTCGCAGAACCTACGATATGCCCGAAGTAGCCAAATCTTGGAACACTATATGCTCAACCCACACGTGGCGCACCTACTGGTCATGTCAATCGCTTTGCCTCAGGCCGAGTCTTATACAAAAGTGCCACCACCAAATTTTCGTGCCGTCACGCCGTGCAGAGTGCCCATCGGTGGGCCTTTCGCTCGCTGCCTTCACAGAGTATATTCATATGCGCGTACGATAACCAGCTGGAGCCCGGAACAAAACGAAACACAATGAAGAAAAATGGACAAAGGGAGGGCGGCAAATGTCCGCAACGAAATGCATATAGACGGCAGCCTCACTCACGCGGTTGGAGGGGGGGGGGGATGAATTGGGGTAGGACTCGTTTATTTAAATCTCACAAGGGCAGTTAGCCAGCTTGTGAAGAACTAACGAAAGAACATTACAAAAGAAAGTTCAACTCAACCGTCCAATCGGCGCGACGACAGACGTTTTTCCAGAAGCGCCTCTAAATACGTTATGAGCTTAGAGAACACGGAACATTCACGCGTGGTGGCTATCGCGCACGGCCCGCACGCTTGGTCAGAACCGCGCGCTGGTGGCCGCACCGGCGCGCATTACGAAGGTAACTGGGTCACACCGTCCGGCGGCTTTCGGAGACGTCGTTTGTGGAAGGCGCATATGCAAACGACCTCTCCGATGCGGGGAGCTTGTGTTCCTCGGGATAGGAGCTGGGGACCTAGCAAATCCCCACCCCATTGCGGGTGCCCGAGCGGTGCCCTGTACGCGATAACCCTTGGTCCGAATGAGCACCGCGAGGTCTGGGACACAGAGCTCTTTCCCTGCCGTCGCGGCGAGCGTGTGTACGCGCGCGCGTATGTGAAGCACGCATATAAGCGGCCCGGCCGCTCCGCCGTTTCCTTAAATCCGCCATTGCGAGCGCCGCAATAAGCCGTATATAATGGCGTAGGGCTGTTTACCGCTTATAGCCAGATTTTTTTTTCTATTTTTGATTCGCCGAGAGAAAGGACTTCGAATTGCAGTTAGAAATGCTCGTATGAGAGGTGATGACACGCATATTCACTCTCATACCATTCCACTACCGAAGGCGGGATTTGTAGACTATATTGATAAAATAATTAGCGCCGCAGAGTTGATCGAGAGTGGCCTAATCAAAGTTGAACCTTTCAGTGTTCTTGAAGTTGCCGCGTCGCAGTTCTAAATTTTGTACTGATTTCTTGCTTTATTAAGTTATCATGGCCATGATGATCCTACAAGATAGCTCGTAGCTGTTTTATTTTACTTTTTTATTTCTTTGTGGAAACAATACGCAAATACGAGAACTGGAAATCGGAGGTCGATTAAGATGCCGGTAGCCGAAACCAAGAAGTGAATTGAGAGAGCGGAATCAGACACCGGAAATGAATGTCAGACTGGAAGTGTCTAACCGGAAGTCAGTTGTGCTAGACGGCGACGACGACTGCCAAACAACGATAATCGTATCGTTATTTTGATGTGTGAATCCCCGTAAAAAAATACATCCATGTATTGCGACAAAATTTCTTTCTTGCACAATACGGTTACGTCGCAACACGAGGCGAAGGATTCAGGAATGGAAAGAGCGTGAATTCTTCGCCTTGCGTTGCGCCGCAATCATTTTGCACGAGAATGAACCAACTAGCGATGTAACATCTTTTAATGAATTTCGTTATCGCAAACACTCGCGCATAATCAGTTTGGAAGTGTTCTAAGCAACGTCAACGGAACGACACGGTCCGCAGTTTCTTCGATTACGAGAAAATTGGAATATCTTAGTGTAATGAAAAATTTATAATTAAAAGAGAAACATCACCGTAACGAAACACGTTACATGACAAAGACAGATACTACACTTTTTTTACCGAAAGAAAATGAAAGCTTTAACATTAACGCTGCTATCACGTTTCAGCTGGCCGATTCCTGCATCACCGTTGACTCTTTCAGGGGTGCAGGCTTTCCCCCTAAAACACTTACGTTGCGGGGAAGAGACATTTCGATCTGAAATCACTGCAAATTGCTTTCCGACAGTGCCGTGGAAAAAGCTGACACCGGCTCTAGTGAATAAGAAGCAGCGTTCGCGAATGTCTTCCCGCTCAAAGATGGTCAGTGATTGGCTGGCGTCGTTTGCACACTCGCCAATCACCAAGTGGAGCAATGCCACGTCGAGGAAACCGCCAAATCACGTTCCTTTCTCGAGTGCGTACGAAGTTTGGAAGTTTCTAAAACGATGCGACGTGGACTAGAGAAAGGCTTTACTTTACTAGCCTCATAGGCACGCAAGTTCCCAGGGAAGGCATGGCATGAGGAAAACGGCGCCACCGGTAGCTCAATTAGTTTGTAAGGCAGCGCATGAGTGATTCAAAGAGCACGTGGTGGGTCTCTTCCTGCGGATACTTATCAAATCATCGTTTAGCTTTTAAGGCGAAAGCCTTAGATGCCCCATAAAGCGTACAAATTGACCGTCAGTGGCGTCAACACGAGTCATGCCATAAGTCATCCTGACCATCACCATATGACGTCATCATGCCGTCACAGATCGCCTAAACTTCTGACGCCATGATCACGCCACCATGTGACGTCATAAACCCTCAACCCTCTCCTCCCTTTCCTTCTTGGCTGCGCCAATGTCCATCATGGTAACAAAAAAAAATCAGGCTTTACAGGCTTTAGCATGCCTGCCAAGCTCCGGCCGAGAAGACGAAACGGAAGCCACCGTTCAGCGAAACACATCTCTCCCGTTTTTGATAGTACACATTGACGCGTAACAAGGTGCGACTTCTTGTTGTCAAATCTAATATTATATGCAAAATTCTACGGACAAATATCATGTGAGAAGGTGATATTCCATTTGCTCAAGTAAGCGAGGAAGTCGCGAAACAGCATACGTATAGTGTGATATTAGAGAAGCGAGTTGGGATAGTTGGTGCGTATTGACTACAGACATAGAATTCTGTCTGTTGCCTTCCCCTTATCCGCTGTTTTTTTTTTGCGCTAATTAGTTATGTATGTAGTGTGGTACTTATAGTGGACACTATAACGCTGTACGTACGATTCCGCTAGCAATGCAACTTAACAAGGCATCATCTTTATTTTCTCAGTTGCGCGTATTAGAAATATTACGTAATAAATATTAAGCATTAAGTATTTCAACCAAAATAAAATTAAAGTCAGAGCATTAAGAAATAAAAATAATAATAATGAAGAAGAAAGTACAATGAAGTGACAAAAAAGCTCTTCGAACACACGTATGTATACAGTCCAACTAGGAATCCGCGCTGCATAAAAGCTTCCCCCATCGTAATCGTCTTTCCACCATCTAAACGAAGCGTGTACGCACCACAAACGTTGCCTTCCACTCGGACAGCGCTTTGTACGATAGAGTATAATAGAGCGAGCGGCCTAATTGCGTCGCAGACATTCATTATGCGTGCGCTCGAAACAAAACCTTCCTCGCCGGCGCCGTGGCCGTCATTCTGCGGAATGCGAAACCGCCATAGGACAACGACGACAATCGCAACGACGAGCTTTGTCTGGGCTGCGTTTTCAGTCTCGTTGTTCTTGTTGCGTTCGCTGTATTGTACGCGCCTGCATTCCCCATATATCGTACGTATGCGTATACGCTGCCTGCTCGCGAGGCCTTCAGAGAGCATTTCTGCCTACCACGTCCGTCCAGCTGTACTCTTGAACGTATAAACATCGAATGCCGTTTTCATACCGCACTTACCCGCGTATAAGACTAGCCCCCTCGAATGACCCACCGGTTCCCTATTCTGCGTTCGAAACTGACAAAGAAAGGACGGACCTTAATTATATAGTAATTGTGGGGGTTTTACGTGCCAAAACCCCGATATCATTGTGAGGGACGCCGTAGTGGAGGACTACGGAAATTCCGACCATGTGGTGCTTTTTAACGTGCACCTACATCTGAGTACACGGGTCTCTAACATTTCGACTTCATCGTAATTCGGCTGCCGCGGCCGGGATTCGATCCCGCGACCCTTCGGGTCAGCAGTCGAGCACCATAACCGCTATAGACCACCATGGCGGGTGCATGGCTGATAGTGAGGATGAATCATGGCTGAACCCTCTGTAATTGGCGGGAAGCCTTCAACCACCCACTCACTATGCAGTTCACATGTTGTGACCCCTGGTTAGATTCTGCGCTTATACCGCGCAATATTACATCTGTTAACGTGACTCCCTGCCTGACATGACGCTTTTATGGGGTCTTTTCACTAAGACAGTTCAAGAGTTTTGTATTTCCTGTGTTGTTTGTGCATTTTTTATCTGCTGCGTGAAAATGGAAACCAGCAATAAAGAAAAGAAAGACGGGCGTGCTTTGGTGGTAGGATATTGGCTGCCTCAGAGAATGCCTGGGTTCAAATATCGCTCAGGTCCTGGTTGTCTTGTTCTATTTGTGCGCGATAGCTGTGGCGGACACCAATGGTGGCGCACAGCTATGTCATCAAAGTCGGCTGTTGTTGTAGCTCACAACAGGTTACGCTACAAAAAAAAAAAAAAAAGTACGGACCTTGCGCGCCTACACGCGGTATTTTTCGACGTTTTCTTGAGCACTCGTTGGCTTCTGCTGCACATGCAGCCTTCCCGGCTCGTTCGCTGGTAACGACGTCTCGCTGCGCTGCGGCTAAATCCCGGCGATATATTTTCTTCCTCCTCTTCTCGCGAGACCAACCGCGGTAGCAAACGGTTATCGTTCCGGGTTAGTTTTCGCATGACTCGCAATTCTCGTTTCATACGAGAGCGTGCGGGGCCATATTGTATGGCACGAGGCTCACACCACGATGTTTCATACTACGCGCGAACACGGTTGCACTTCGAAGAAAGCTACAGTTTGCAGAAAAGAAAAACGAACGTGCGCGATAGAATGGATGAACAGGCACCGCCAAATGCGTGAGCACCGCTACAGGTCGTCCACTCCCAAAGGGCCGCTAAAGCAGTCCGAGTTCAAAGAATGAGAGAGTGGTTTCTTTCCCGCCTTTACTACCGTTCCTACAGGCGATGTCCCCTCCTCGCCGCTCATTTCTTCAATAAAGCTCGTAGACAATGTCAGAACTAAGCGTAGAGCGTATCGGTATTTCGCGTTTATCGGCCACACGCTGTTATTTCTGCTTACGCAGTCTAAAACGCACTAAACGAAGTGAAATGGCTTGATCGCGCACGATAGTCATGCCAGACAAGGCAGAACTGGCGTGCAACTGCTCGGTAAAGAAAGGTAGGAGACAATTCACAACCGATATCCTTCGTATGAATATGGATCAATCGAGCCCTTATTTCCTCATGATGTCGCGTTAACAGACTGCTGGCGTCACTAATCGTGCCGAAACGACGGAAAACATCAGGAGAGGGCCACGGTAAGCAGGTATATGCCCCACGAGCAGGCCCGTAGCCAGAAATTTTTTCCGGGGGGGGGGGGGGGGGGGGGGGGGGGGCACTTGCTGAAAACCTTGACAATTTAAGAAAAATACCTATATTTATTAGTTTTGGTAAAACACCCATCTCCATCAAAATTTCGAGGAGGGGGGTGGGCGGGACCCTAGGCCTTTCCCCCCCCCCCCCCCCCCCCCCTGGCTACGGGCCAAAGGGTTTAATACGCACGTGACAGGAAACCTGTCAGCCATACTCATCATACACTCATGCCCTCATATGCCAATTTTCATATATGTAATATTAAGCAAGTTAAGGGGGCAACAGCGAAATCACACGGATGTCTAAATACGCAGAAAGACAGACAGACAGATAGAAACGGCGAAAGTGCTCTTGGTTCACAAGGAAATGCTTCGCACTTAAAATAACGTTACCTACTTGGAAAATAATGTTCCAATATTGACGCTTCAGTCCGAGTTACCTTTTCAAGTTTTCCGCTTGACGCGAAAGCGCATATATATACCGAAAATTCTGTAAATTCCCATGTATATATACTTCCTACGTAAGCCGCTGAGCTGAGAGCTCTCCACGTCCTTGCTGTGAATTATACGCGGTATCACAATGGATCACTGAGGGTACATTTCGGCCTCTAAAATTCTTCACACGCGTCAAAGTTTTAATAAAGGGGTTTATTAACCTTTTCTTTTTGGCATTTCTTGCCATGAGTTACACGGCTTTTCCAGATTCGTGAATCAAATCTCCGACATCGGTGTTATAGGCGCGGAGCGCCATATAATTACTCATTTAGTGTGTCTCGTAAAGGCGAAAGCCTTAGATGCCTCATCAAACGCAAAAATTGACCGGCGTCCCGCGTCGGCGTCCTACGTCGGCGGCGTCAACACGAGAGATGCAAAAAAACATTACACGATGCGGCGTCATCACGAATTCATAAGCAAAATTTGTGACGTCCTCATGACGTCACTTTGACGTCACATGGCAACATAATCACATGACATCATTGCTTGGTCAAAGGTGAGCCAATCCCGGAGGCAGTGCAAAACAAGATGAGGTGCAGAAAGCTTACAATGCCTCTGATCCCGGAGGCATTGCAAAACCATGTTAGTTGCAGACAGTGTTGGCGGTAACGCGTTACAAGGAACAGCGCTACCGGTAACGCGTTACTTTTTTCAGTAACTTAGTAACGTACTCGTTACTATTTCGGAACAGTAACGGGTAACGTACTTTCGCTACGATTTTCCGGTATCGTGAGGTGTCACGTTACTCGTTACTTTTCATTCCAATTATCCTCGTAGACTTACACAAAATTCATTAGTCTTGTAGGAGCGTCTTTCTCAGAGCTCGCCCCGACGTTATTTTGTCCCTGCGAGGCGCACTGCTGTCGGCTCGCCAAACGTTGACAGAGCGACCCCGCGCGGGGTCCTTTTTGCGCGGGGGAAATTGCAATAGGATGCAAATTGCGGAAATTTATTAAATGGATCTGTTGTAGTTTCTGCTACCTTGCTATCGAGGTTCAAGTTGTCTTTGATGGTCGATGAAGCGAAGTGTATGCGGTCCTCGTAACCGTCAAAAGCGAGCTGTCGAGACCTGCTCGGCTTGTGGACATAATACTCAGTGTGAGCTCCAGCGCAAAGGAGGATGACTTCTTCGGAAATGCCTTCAGAACGTAATCGCAAAACTGAAGATGAGCGACTGTCTCGGTACCTTTGATACTGCATGGCATCGCCATGAGCAGGCTCAAGGAAAACTTTCCGCGCGTTCACCAGCTCTTCCATAAAGTGAATACAGGAGTACCAAATAGTGCGTCCGTCGTCTCCTACTGAGCGTAGGTGCGGACGTATTCGCTAATAAGCGAGTCAAGCTGACCGATTAAAGACTGCTTGAAACGCAGCTGTTGCTTATATTCAGCGGTTTGTAGTTACAATTAGGAAACTGTTCCTGCACTACTCTAACGCAGTTTATAAACTTCGTATTCAAAATTAGTTTTGCTATATATGCAACTGCAGCTACGTTTCTGTTTATTGAACTCCTGAGCAAGTGAGGCTGACCTTTCACATACGCAGTCGCAATATTTGCGGCAGTTATACAGGTTAAATAATAAAAAAAGACTTGTTTATGTGCACAAAAAATTTTCCCCAGATTTATGCAATTTAAGCATTGCTTTATTGCTACATAATTAGCGCATTTATTTTGGTAGTAGAAACACGCCATCATAATTACTGCAAGTTTGTTCAGTGATGTTTTCATTGCGGAGAGCATTGATCAAATCAACCACTTTGTGTTTCATGACCCATTCTGAAAAATAGCTTCCCCATGTGCCACAGAGTTAGAAGCCATCACATGTAACTATACAGGCAACTTTAGGCCACTATAGTACTGCCAAGACACGGGAGATTTGTGCATTTTGTTCTCGTTTAATTAGTATTTCGGGTAAAGTATTTGTTTGGGCGACAACTTTAATTCGACATATAAATATGAGTTTTATAAAGTTGCTATTGTAGGTTCTTGGGGCGAGGACATACTGATTAAGATTTCTGACTAAGGGGTAACGGCAGAAGTACAGTCCGTTACTTTTTTTTCGGTAACTGTAACGGTAACGCGTTAACTTTTTTTATTGGTAACGCAGGGCGTTAACGCGTTCCTTTTTGTTTAGCGTAACGAGTAACGTATTTACTTTTTTTCGGTAACGCATACAACAGTGGTCGCAGAATGCTTTCCGAGGGGGGCGCGGGAGGTCCAATACGTAAACTCAGAAGAAAAAGAAGAAGCTGGCTTTCGCCTTCGAGTCTACTGAGGCGGTTGCATAAGGGACCCTGTGAGTTTTCGAGCATGGTGAGAAAACGCTGCCCATCGGCAGTTGAGGCCCCTGTGAACATGTGAGCGAATATTACAGCACAGGTTCCAGCAGGGAATTTAAAATGACGCTTCAAAGACAGATAGAAATCGCTCGCTCTTGTCTCGGTAAATTAGGTCATCGACAGGCCCGACTAGGTCGTCGTCTAAGATGAGAACACCGCCGTTGGACGATTTGGGCATTTTTGTGCTGCATACTTGCCGCGGCCGCCACGGGATATCGCCACGTGCCTACACGCCGCGCTCTGCAATGTGCTAATTACACAGTAGCAACTATGGAAGGCGAAAGCCATCTTCGTTTCCTTCTCAGTCTATGTACTGTCCCTGCCCCGCCGCCCTCCGAAAGCTTCCGTGATCTGCCCACCGTTAACCAAGCTACGATGTCGTGCAATGACGTCATCGCGCCACGTAACGTCACTGTGACGCCATGATGATGTCATAATGACGTCACACATTTTGGCTACCCGTGACGTCATGTCGATGTCATGTGGTGACGTCATCACGTGATGATGATTTTTTGCATCACTCGTGTAGACGCCGACGAGGGACGCCGACGCGGGACGCCGGTCAATTTTGGGGTTTGATGAGGCATCTAAGGCTTTCGCCTTAATAAAGTGCGATAGTGTGGTCGTTCGATGACCATATGCAAAATTGCTACAGGGTTCCTCTAAGGCGAAAGCCTAAAGAGAAAAATTATTTCACTGTTATTAGTAAATGACTTTCAGAATTTCAATATCACCGCGCTTGCCGCGAGAAGACGCTTAATAAGCGAGAAAACGTGCAAGAAGGAAATGCGGCAGGTGACGCCACCTTGAAATTCCTGCACCAAACGCCGCGGCATCACAGATATTGACGGCGTCTACTACAGAGCCCACGTAGTTCCTAATCGCTAAATATGAAGTACATTGACCTCTAAGGGGGACCTAGACTTAATATACCAAGTTTCGGGGAATTTCGTTGAGCCAATGTCGCCAAAACGCGCCAAAACGCGCCAAAACGCGACAAAGACACTTTGAAATCCGTGACGTCACGCGTGGAGATTTCGGCGCGAAATTTAAAAATGGATCTTTGACCGTGATTGTCTCCGGTATTTGTAAACGTATGATGGTGAAATTGCAGTTTTCATTGCAGTTTTCAGAGCACACTTTATCAATCTAAATCGATTCATTGTTTCACTTTAGTATCGCTCTGTGTCCCTCATCTGAAGGAAATCGCGGCGTGCGATCAGAAAACCCACGTGACCTTAATAAAAATTTGCGGAGCTTGTACCAGTGGCGCAAGGCTGGATCCAACAGCAGCGCCTTTGTTGTTTCTCTTTATTTCTCTCTTTCTTTCTATTTATCTCTCTCTCTCTCTCTCTCTCTCTCTCTATATATATATATATATATATATATATATATATATATATATATATATATATATATATATATATATATATATATATATATATATGTAACGCAGGAGACATGATGGCTGTACGAAGATCCATGTTTATTAAACACTTCGTCTTCCTCTCTCACCACTACCGCACCACACCGTTCTCGTGTGGTTCGTCACACGCTTCCCCCTCCCCCCGAGAGAGTCGTAGATGCAGGGGCGGATGATATCGTCTTAATCTGCCCACATGAACGATGTCAGTCTGGCGACCGAGTGGAGCCACGCTGCGGTCGATCTCGTAGTTAACAGTGGATATCTTGCGTATGATCGTATACGGTCCTTCCATTATTGCACTAAGTTTGCTGCGGTTTGGATGCCAGGGTGTTTCGTATAGAACGAAGTCTCCCACTTGAAGCTCCGATGGAATGAATTTCTTGTCGTATATAAGCCTGTTTTTCTCGTGATATGCTAGTGAATTGCGGACCGCGTTTGCACGAGCGTCCTGCAGGTTTTCGACAACGTCGGAGAGGAGACAAGGGTACGATGGTGTGCCATACATAAGAAAACAGGGTGGGTAGCCCGTGACCTCGTGAGGTGTTCTGTTGTATTCGTCGATAACGTCAGGGAGGAGACGCGTCCATGGTTTTCGGGGTTCGTCATTAATCTTGCAACGAAGGCGAGTTACGATAGACTGATTGGTGCGCTCATTTAGGCCATTACACTGCGGGCGTTGTGAGCTTGTAAAAAGCTGATGAATGTTGTTGTGCTTGAGGAACTGCTTGAATTTGCCGGCGGTGAATCCTGTGCCGCGGTCGGAAAGGAACTTCCGAGGCTTTCCAGCAGCGAAGATACTCTTCAGGCAAGAGATGTAGGCGTCGCAGGTCTCATTCTTGTGTGCAAAAGCCCACACATAACGGGTGGCATGATCAACGGCTAAGTGGATAAATCTTTTGGAGGAACCGTAGTTGGCAAAACATCCGATAGTGTCCATGGCCAGAAGATCAAATGGTTGTTCCGCTGGTGGTAAAGACTCCAAGGAACCAAAGCGTTTGGTCTTCAGCTTCTTGCAGCGCTGGCAAGTATCGCAGTGTCGAATGTATTCGGAAACGTCGGTGACGATGTCAGGCCAATATTATTGTGGAGAGAGAAGCCGCAATGTCTTCTTTACACCGACGTGACCGAAAGTGCCATGAGCTTTCTCGAGAAGAGAAGATCGGAGGGCAAAGGGGACGTAGACTTTTCGTATCCCTCTGCGCGTGACTATGGTCATTCCGTTCTCAATGGTATGCTTGCCGGGCGGTTTGTCGTGGGGATGCTCTCGCAGTTGTTCAACAGAGAGGAGTTGAATCATCGGGTTTCGCGACAGTGCGTCGGCTTCGATGTTGTCAATGCCCTTTTGGTGCTTGATGTTCACGTCGTACATGGAGAGCTTCAAGGACCATCGGAAGAGACGCCCTTGGGGATTTTTGATGTTTTTAAGCCACTGCAACGCCGCGTGGTCCGTGATCACAGTGAAAGGTTTCCCGTGTAGGTAACAGTGCCATTTATCAATGGCGTCAATAATTGCCAAGCATTCAAGTTCTGTGATGGCGTAATTGATTTCGTGTTTGAGTAGCTTGCGTGAATGGTATGCAATAGGATGCTCTCGACCTTCATCATCCGCTTGCTTCAAGACGGCGCCGATACCTTTGTTGGACGCATCGCAGTATAGCACGCAAGGTTTGGAGGCGTCGTAGATTTTAAGGATGGGCTCTTCTGTTGCGCATTTCTTGAGCTGAGTGAAAGCCAGCTCACAGTCCGAATCCCAGTTCCAGGTGGCGTCTTTGCTGAGCAGGCGTGTCAGTGGGTGAGCAATTTCACTGAAGCGGGCGATGTAGCGACGGTAAACATTCACAGTGCCGAGAAAACGCTGTAACTCTTTAGGGCGTGATGGTGTCGGAAACCGTAGGATTGCATCCACGTTGCTTTGTTTCGGAGTGACCGTGCCATTCGATACCCTGTGTCCCAGGTACTCAACGGAGGTTCGGGCGAATTGACATTTCTTCAATTTCAGCTTGACGAATTCGCTTTTGAAAGCTTTTAAAACGGCCTCTAGATGCTTCAGGTGGTCTGTGAACGTGTCGGAATAGACAACAATATCATCAAAGTAATTCGTGACGTGCGTCAAGCGGTGTTTTGTCAATATGGACTTGACAGCCCGTTCGAAAGTGGCTGGGGCGTTCCGTAGGCCAAAAGGCATGACAAGCCACTCGTAGTGACCGGTACGTGTGACAAATGCCGTTTTTGGAATGTCTTCGGGATGCATCTTCACGTGCCAGTAACCAGACGTTATGTCTAATGTCGAGAAATACGTAGATTTCCCGAGAGAATCGAGAACGTCGTCGATGCGAGGGATGGGTTGATAGTCGGGCACCGTCACTGCGTTTAGCTTGCGGTAATCGATGCAGAAACGCGTGCGTCCTTCCCCTTTTTTCTCTGCCAGAAGTGCCGGTGCAGCGTATGGTGACGTAGACAGTCGTATGACGCCTTGCGCAAGAAGGTCGTTGATCTGTCTGTCCATTTCAACGCTATCGGCTTCTGAGCATCGATAGGGAGCCCTGCGGATGGGAACATTGTTGGTGAGAAGAATGCGATGCGTTTCGCTGATGATGCACCCGATGTCTGTCTGTGACTTGGAAAAAATGTCGTCGTACTTATGGACAAGCTGCTTCAATGCGAACTGTTGAGTTTCATTTAGATGCACTAAATCGCAAACTTCAACTTCCTGCAAAGAAGCGTCCATATTAGCCGTGGCATGGTTTGGTGCACGAGGATGCAGGATGTCATTCTCTTGGCGTAGAGTCAGGGTGTCAAGGTCCAGGGACAAGTTAAAGAGACAGGCACTGTCCAAGCCAAGAAGTAAGTTGCTCTTCATGCCTTGTAGAACATGTGCCTGAATTTCCCTTGTGACTTTTCCTATCTGTATCATTAGATTGACGCGACCCAAAGTTTTGGTAGATGATGTGACTTGTTGAACTGAGATGCACGAATTCCTCATTATTTGTAGGTGAAGAGCCTCCAGCACTGCTTCGTTGATACAGGTGATCGTAGCTCCAGTATCAAGAGTAGCGCTGACAGGGTACCCGTTAATGAGTGCATCAAACTGAATTACATGAGCTTTGGGTCGCCCTCCTCGTTTCCCTGGTCGATAGAGAGGGCGGAAATGCTTGCGCGTCGTGGGCATTCATTGTGCCAGTGCATCTGTCGGGGTAAGCCATCCATTGCGCAGTGTCTGCATTCAGAAGCGGGTGTTCGTAACGGCGTGTTAGGTGGACGCTGACGGGCGCTGCCGCTTGCTGCGTTGATCTGCGTGTTTCGACTGGGAAGAGCGCGCTGTACTTTAACTCTCTGCAAAGTTGACTCTACGCGCAGCGCAGCTGAAAGCCACGTCGCTGGTGTAGACGGGTTAAGGCCAGCAAGAGCCATTTCCATATCGGCGGGAAGGCCGTCATTGAGCCCGGAAATAAGGTGTGCGTCCTTTAGGTCGGCAAGGCGTCCGAGACACGTTTTTTCGTTATAGTAGTCCTTCAGGCTCTGGCCTGGCCTCAGCCGACAATGAATGAATTGACGGAAAGGATCCGCTACGGCGCTTGTAAAGCGTTGCTTCATGCATTCAGATAAGCTGTCCCAAGATGCGTCAGTGTCGAACACCTCGGTGAGGAACCAGCGGAAAGCCTCACCTTCAAGGTAATCGGAGAAGTGGCACAGCTTGTCTCGCTCCGTCCATGCAGCGGCCGCAGTCTTCACATCGAAGAGCCGGAGCCACTTGTCAAAGGGGACGTCCTCGGGTGCTCCAGAGAACTTCGGGATGTTGATGACTTTCTTGGATGTTGCCATGATGAAGGGCACGGTAGATCCTGTCGACTAGTGTAACGCAGGAGACATGATGGCTGTACGAAGATCCATGTTTATTAAACACTTCGTCTTCCTCTCTCACCACTACCGCACCACACCGTTCTCGTGTGGTTCGTCACATATATATATATATATATATATATATATATATATATATATATATATATATATATATATATATATATATATATATAATCTTTATTTGTATCTCTTTTTTCGTTCTCCCCTTCCTTTACCTCCATTTCTCCTTTGTCTTTCTTTCTATCTCATTCTTGTTCGCCCTCTCTACTCGTTCTCTCGCACATCCGAGTTATTGCATCCCACTCCAGGTAAATGGGCGCAGCGGGACAGCGTGCGCCGGGCGCACGTGCTCGGCGAGCGAAGCAGTAGGTAAAGAGGGCGAAGAGAGCGCGCACCGGCCGAGTTGTTGTGTAGCACGCGCTAGGCGCAGCTGTGCCAGGTGCTAGGCGACACGAGATGCCATATAAGGCACAGGCCGCTCATGATTACTATATTTGTCGATGCGAACCGGGGGTTTGCCAAGCTTAAACAACTCCTCTGTTGAACATCTAGCTTCGAGCAGAATCAAACACAGGTATTTTGCGTGGCTGTCAAGTATTCTACCACAGAGCCACGCCAGTGTTTCGAACCACTTTGTAAAAAGACTCTGTACAGTCGTCATGTCGGGCGAGGAGACACGTTAATAGATGTAATAGTGTGTCTCATGCGCAAATCCCCGCGCAGTTGTCAAATTCTGCGGCGACAGCTGCCGACTCACACTTTTCCTTACCCTTACCTCCTTCACCACATTCATCCCTCCAGTTACCCTTCTCCCTCTCGTAAATTCTGCGCCTTTTCCACAACGCACTTAAACCACATCATGTAGGGGTGTCCTAAGCACCCTCTTCTCTATTTACTGAAACACTTAATTTGTAGTGAGGAGTAGTTGGAGGCTGCCTTGAGAAGCTCGAGACCCGACATTCAGGAGGTCATCCTGGAGTGGGCTAAGAGGGTACAGGAGGCCTACTTCAAGTAGTTCCTCCCCTCCACCCTCTGTCCCGTTGCCCCCTTCCCTTTAAACAGGGACAAATAAAGTTGTTCATTCATTCATTCATTCATTCATAAACATAATATGTAACTGCCATGTTGCTTTCCGTTATTTCCTCACGTCAAATGTGGCGTTTCTTTTCCTAAAAGAGCCGAGTCCACTCTCGACGAAACTGAGAAAAAAGTCACAGTTTCGCCGCAAGGGCGAAGCAATGAATGCGATAGCAAGGAACTAATGCTATACGAAGTGAGGCTCGCCAATGGATACTCTCAGTTTGAACAGCGCTTCTGTTGCAAAGGCGGCCGAAGCAGCGAAGGAAACTAGCGTGCTTCAAGTGTCGAGCTGTGACACTTGATAGTTCGCGCTCATCTTCTGTTTGTTCGTTTGGCGGCGTCCCTGAGCTCGAGTGACATTCGTACGCGCCGTAACATGAGCGCGGACATCACGGTGAAAGCGTGAAACATTCCTCTACCCCTCTCCACGAGAAAACCGCGCGAGCAGACAGCGGAAGGGCAAGCTTCTCCCATGCGCAAATATAAGCAGAAGCGAGCGAGCTCGCCGACGACTTTTAAATGCGCCCGTCGGGCTCCTAGCGCCACCTCGCTGGTAATGAAGAAACGCTTATTATCGCCTGCTTTCTCTGAGTCCGTCCAGCGCTAAATGATGTGTATATAACGCTCGCCGTTAGCTACGTGGAGGATCTGCGTTTCGTGGCGTAGTGGATAGCGCCGCTCGCTGCGGATCAAGAGGTCCCTGGTTCGATTCCGCGCTTCGGAAGCATTTTTCTGAGTTATTTTTCTTTGGGGCCTTTATATATATATACATACTTATACATATACGGTGCATGACGGCGGCGACGGCGACGGCAAAATCCAGCCGAGACTGTCCATATAATTGCTATCGCAATAAAAGGCAGCTGTTTGGTCCTGACAATATGGTCCGGCCTGCTCCAACAATTTTTTGTCAGTCTTCTCATGTCACCAAATACATGAAACCTCTATTGCAGCTCAGACCTATATAGCTGACTATCCCGTCGGTATTGAGGAGCAAAATCTGTACTTGGCTCCTACTTATTGGAACATTTCATTTGCACTTCAACTAGCTACGCAAAAGAAGTCTGAATGGCCGCGAATGAATGATATAGTAGTATTTTGCGACAAAATTAACACCACCTTTGTGCTTTCACCCGTTCCGTCCAATTTGCATAGAAGTAATGGAGATCACTGATGACGTAATGGAGATGACGTAGAGGCGTGTGGTCGTTCCTGCTGACAAGTGCACTGTTATGCAGTAGAATGAAAAATTGGGCTAGCTGTAATGCTTGCATGATTGATGCAGCGCTAAAGACGAAGACGAAAGGAACACAGAGTGCACAGGACGAGCGCTGTCTCGCAATTGAAAGATTTATTTCGAAAAAAAAAACAAAGAAAGGAAAACAATGCGGGGCATAGCAGACATGCACATAAGTAGGACAGGAAAGCAAATCATTTAACAACAACACGTGCGCATTCTTAAAACACAATTCAAACACGTCACTTGATATTGCATGAGCCAAGCAGATGAGCAAACTCCTTGTCTGTCAAGAAAATCGACGCAAGACTCACGTATGCGTCTCCCATTCTTTTAATGCGAAAAGCCTCGATAACTTCACGGGTTAATTTGCTACTGTGCCTAGAAAGCACTTCCGTATCTACGGAGACCGGAGAGCAGCCACAAGTATTACATTGCGATGCCAGATAGGATATGTTAGCCTTTTTCAAGGACTGATTATGTTCCTTTAAACGAACGTTAATACACCTGCCGCTTTGTCCCCCGTACGATTTGCCGCAAGTAAGCGGAATGTGGTACATAACCCTGCGTTTACTCTGCTCTCCGGTCTTCGTAGATGCGGAAGAAACTCTCTAGCCCAAAGACGCCCTCATCTTCTGGCAGCACCGCCGATGCAACTTCGGCCCTTGCGGAGACGACCTGGCCAGCCTACTACAGAGAGCTTCTTGCCATCGATGCGGTCCAACACTTTCGCCACATCCTCGAGGCGCTGCACTGCACCATCTACACCGACCACAAACCTATCAGAGAGAGAGAAAGAGAAGAGGAAAGGCAGGGAGGTTAACCAGAAGAACGTCCGGTTTGCTACCCTGCACTGGGGACAAGGGAATGGGGAATGGAAAGAGGAAGAGAAAGAGAAGGAGAGCACTGCACGTGCAAAGGGGTACAATCAGTCACTGAGGCTGGAGCTTCTCTGACCTACATTACATCAGCGCTCTGATATTCCATTGGGGAATCGCGGCCTTTGAGAGGGCCGTGGGCGAGCCGTTGTGATTACTGCAGCGCTGAAAACACTGGATCGAGAACCTCCAGCAGTTGCAGGGCAGCTCGGGCAGTCGGAGTGTTCAGCTTATTCAAAAGCATGAATATGGTGTTCAGAAGAGAGCGAAGCATCGCAGCAATGTCCTTGTCTTTCTCGGGCAAGTCGTGGGGAACCAGCGCTGTCGTTGACTCAGTCTGTGTCTGCTGCGACCATTGGAGTCGCTGTGCATGGTGCTGTGGCTTTGGCTGTGGCTGTGGTTCTGGCTGTGACTCTGAATGCAGCTTTGGCAATGGCGGCCATGCTTCAGTGTCCATGTGCTCTGGTGCGGTCTTGTCCTCAGAAGTCGACTCGGGCGTGTCTAGCCTACGAAGCAGAGGATGAGGTGTCACCTGTGAACTGCGCTTCACAGAGTTCCTTGAACCTCTACGGCGTCGGGAGCGTCGCTTTGTGACGACAGCAACAGCTTCCCGACGAGACGAGCGGTCTCGCACCATCTGCTTAAGGATTTCGTTTTCCTTCTGTTTCTTGGGGCATTCATTTGACGAAGCGTCATGGGACCCGAGGCAATTGCGGCACTTGAGGACCGTGGGATAACACAAACCTATCACTTACGCCTTCTGCCAATGCCGCGCAAAGCTTCCACCGGTCCAGCAGAACCAACTGGCCTTTATCGCCCAATTTACCAAAGACATCCAACAAATAAGAGGAAAGGTTAATGTGGTCGCCGACGCCCTCTCCTGCGTCTCTGCTGTTGAGTCCTCGCTGACGCTCAGGAAACGAACGCCGAACTCCAGCAGCTCATCGAGAATGGCTCTTCTCTTCAACTTCAACAAGCTGCCGTCCCTGGGTCGACGGACACTCTCTACTGCGACAGATCCACCCGACGAGTGAGACCATATGTCCCTTCTCTGCGTCGCCGCAGCCTTTTCAACCAGTTACACAACCTCAGCGTCCGGGTATCCGCGCTTCTGCAAGCCTTGTGAATCACCGCTATGTTTGGCCCTCAATGCAACGGGACTGCCGCACCTGGGCACACACGTGCATTCAATATCAGCGCGCCAAAATCACCCGGCACGTCACTTCGCCGCTCGGGGCAGTTCCCCTGCCATTGGAACGGTTTCCACACGTTCACATCGACATCACTGGCCCCTTCCGCCAGCCGGACCATACCGCTATTGCCTCACCGCCATTGATCGTTACACTCGATGGCCCGATGTGTGGCCGCTCGAAAGGATAACCGCAGAATAAGTCACCTCGGCCTTCTTCTCCGGCTAGATTTCCCGCTTCGGCACTCCTCGTCGCGTCACAACCGATCAAGGACGGCAATTCGAATCTCAACTCTTCAGGCTCCTCAGGCTTTCCACCAGGTTCGAGCGTTCACGGAACACCAGCTACCACCCTTGCGCCTACGAGATGATTAAGCGGTTTCACCGACAGCTCAAGGCAGCCATCATGTGCCGCCCTAACTCAACATGGCTCGAGGCTCTCCAGGCCGTCGCTCTTGGTCTGCGCGGCTCTTTCAAATTAGACATTCAGGCCACGCCAGCTGAACTTGTCTACGGGGAGCCGCTTCGCCTACCTGGAAGACTTCTCTCCGCTTCAACTCCCGACGTCACCAGCTCGGACCCTACAGACTCTGTCGCCCGGCTCCGTCGCACAATAGGCGCACTGTGCCCATCGCCAGCGGCACGTCACACCAAGCCGACCCCGTTCGTGTTTAAGGACTTGGCAACATGCTCGCATGCCTTTCTCCGCGACGACACGATACTTGTACACTGTAACTGTACGTGCACCTTTCCAACCGCTTTACTCCGGATCATATAAGCTCATCCGTCGGGACGACAAAACATCCACCATTCAAATCAGCGGGAATGACGTTCGCGTCTCCATCGACCGACTGAAGCCATCATACATCCTCTCCGAGGAAACTACACACTCCTGCGCGCCTCCCGTAGTTCACCCTTGCCCCGGCCCGCGCCCTACATCACGCGCTTTGGACGCCTAGTGCGGGTCCCCAATCCTCTTCAACCTAGGGCTTCTCTCTGGGTGGGGGGACGGTGCGGCGCCGCTTCCGCGCCTGCGCGCCGCGTCGATGCTTCTAAACATGAGCGCCAGTGATAAGAACACTCTCGCCCGACAGAAGATGGAAAACTGTGTGTGTACCCACATCGTATTAGTCGTTGTAATGAAAATTTTTTCATCGCAGCTTCCATCTTCCACTTCCTGCCGTTTAGTCGTTGTAATGTATTTCATGTGAAAGCATTAAAGCTATGCGTTTTCACAGATCGTTGCTTATATCATTTCCATAGTCTTCCTGTTCAAATATGCCGTCTTGGAGCAAAAGGAAACGATACTGTAACGCCAATCTCGAAAAGAAGCCCTAAGAGGCAGTTATGTTCGGGGGACGATTTCCCCAGTACGGATCAACGGTGACTAATCGCGGACGGCGCGTGACGGAAAGGGGGCGCTCGGAAGGGCCATTAGGCCGTTCGCCTCTACCCGCGCCTTTGTAGCCGAACCCCGCGACCTTTTGTCGACCGCTCCTTTCGCGGCGGAGTCACCCGTACGGCGGAAGCGAGCTCACGGAGACTGACAACGTAAACAATGTGTCGCCGTCGCGACGGTCCTCACTGAAGGAGCACCGACAGGCGGCGGCATCCTGTCGCAGACAAGGTTCGAGACGGCATAGTAAACGGGGCACGTTGGTGTGGTTCATTTCAGTGTACGTTGACTGTGTATGTGATTGATGGCATTTTAGTTGGCTTGCCGCATAGTGAGGGCAGCAAAGCGTGGGAACGTGGAGGCGGAGACACGTCTCTGAGAGAAACAAAGTTCTCTGCTTCATTGGTGGAGTATCAAAAAGGGTTGGTCCCGTAAGGCGGTCTCAGACGAGACAGGGTGGATTTAAAGGAAGAAATAGGAGAGGAAGGGGGGAGCTTGGTGCTCGACGGAGCGATTGCGGAGGGGACAGAGGTCGTGCTTGGCGCCGACTCTGATCCAGGGACGAAGGACTTAGAGATTTTCTCTGAAGGGCTTGAACGCTTGGTGCGGGCCCAGCCCAGTTGTTGTCGCGAGAGCTGTTCAGTGGCCGCCCCGGCCTTCGTTTTGTCATAAAGTTTAAAAGTGTGTAAATAAACTCAAGTTTGCCAGGATCTGAACAACCGGGCCTGTCCAGTCCTTCAACGTGTCGCCACGATTATCCGAACCATTGGGATCACCTCCATCGACCCAAATTTAACTGAGGCATAAAGAGGAAGGAAAATCAGCCTTTCACTCTTTCATTCCATTTTTCCCTACACTGTTATCTCCTTCAGTACGTACTAATTCGCCCAAGAACACGCAATTAGGGGGTGACAACAAGATCGCAAAGTAACTAGGTCGCAAATGAAACAGATTGGATGCGGCCATGTAGGTTGTTTTGGTCACGATTTTTGACGCAGTGCTGGTTTAATCCGGTTCAGTTTGATGCAAACAGGTGCAGGATTTGACTCTTATTGGAAAGTTTAAATCCACGTTACAATCACAAAATGCCCCATTTTGAATATAAACGCTTTAAACGTGACAAACACTTATGCACGCTTTACGTTCCCATGAAATTAAAACAAGTAAAACAAGTTTCAATTTCTGGATTTGGCTCTTCAGAAAAAAAAACGACATAAATTGCGGTAAACTGTGGTGACGAGCCACCACGCAGAGCATGAGGCATGGATGTCGTGAGGTCTCGGTCTCCCGAAAGAGCAACGCCGACAGGACAGCCAGTGTCTCAAAACTGAGTTTATTCTCTCGAACTGTAGTTGAACGCGTGCACGCGGCACCTGCGTTGACGCGGGACGCGATCGTCTCCTCGCTTTTCATGCCACGCCGATGCTGTAGCCAAACTTGCGTCCGCTGCGAAAATTGTGAGTTCTTACAATTTCTGGTTCGTTTTGGGATCACATGAGCACCTAGCACCTTTCATAGAACAGCATGTAGGCGTTCTGAAGAAAGGACGGTTTCTTCATTTCGGCGTCGATGTCGACGACGGCGTTCACCGCGGCATCGTCGTTAAAGCACCACCAACCACCGCACCTATTGTCCACGGCATATGCAATGTAATGCCCGCTGCTCGTTGAGCGCCCTCCCAGATGCAGAACTGCAGCAAACAGTCTGTACTTCAGCGGAGCGGACTCTTCTGTTGAAGCTATGGTCAGGTTGTTTGGTATCGAGACTGGCGTCGTCACCTTGACGCTATCTTTGGATGAAGTATCAAATGCAAATCGCATTATCTGAATGACCAACGCTTTGTTCAAGTGACCGAGCACTTCTCGTCGACGCCACTGCCGATGCCCGACGATGTTGCACACGGTGCCATAAGCAATGCCGTCGTCCTCACCTGTCATGCCATTGGTTGTCCGGAGAGTATCGATCATGTCTTCCAGGCTCAGTACGGACTTGTTGGTCTGCTTCGAGTCACATGGTACCGGTAGTATGCTGAATGTCTCATTCTGCACCTTGACTCTGAGGCATATGGAGCACTGGCCGACAATAACCAGCTGACCTGTGATGACGGACTCTACCGGCGATCTGTGCAGGTCTTCATAGAGTTGCCATTTTCGATGCGCACATGACCTGATATATTGGGCAGTTTCACCGTCCACTGTGGCTATAGAAGTGGTGGAATAGAACGGCGGCTCGTCGATACCTAGCGAGCCGTCAGCGAAACGGTTTCTGTTCATGATGTCGCTGAGGAGACTCAGAAGCGAAAGTGCCAGCTCCGCCGCATCTTGCTGCTCCTGCTCCTGCTGTTTCGCGAAGAGATATGGCAAATATTCGCGGCACACGTCCAAGAATGACTCCTGCTCGTTGTTGCAAAACTTGTTCGAATGAAGGCAGGCCCGTTGAAGATTCGAGAAACCTGTGGCGAATTTCCGCTCCTCTTGAGTCGCCTTGATCTCTTCGTTGTCACAGCATCGGTCGAGCTCGTCCAGTAACGTGGGAATGCGAAAAATTGCTTGCAGAGTCGCATTCGCGAAGCAATAGTTCCCGCGGTTGACTAGTTCTAATGGACGCGTATCCATTGTTGCGATGACACTGCTGACGTGGGGACTCCGAAGCCCTCCTGCAACAACGAGCTAGCCGCAGGCTGCACGGTTTCCAACTGGAGTCCTTTCGCGAGCTCTAATTCGCGCAACGCTTGCAAACTGTGGCTACTGAAATGCCACTAGACGCTCTAATGCCACATACGCTGCTGCTATAGTGTACTATACTCGGGGACAACTTTCTGTGGCAATGAAGGGAAAGCTACGGGGGCGGAGCGTCTGCACATGTACTGCAACGCGAAGTAGTCCGGTTCGGCGCGCGTCTCGTAACGCCGTGGAAAGTGGTGGCTAGCGTTGCATTTCGACGCAAACGCTGCTTAGCGTCTAAGGTACGGATAAAAGGCGCGACTTTTGAAGCACGCAAAAACGCTAAGTCACAACGTAAAAAGTAAAAGAAATACAAATATCTCGCTTGTGTGCGCTGCGTTCCGTCTCAAAAAGCTACATGTGGAAAATGAAGGAGTATTTTTTTGAAAATACGGACGCAATTGTGGGACTACATTCATTAGCGGTAGTATACGTGCATTGCGGCTCTGCAGCCTTCGCTTCATTGCCAAGAAAAGTTGTCCGCCAGTATAGTGAACTAGAACCAACTTCCTAGTGGCGCGAACGTGAGGGTGCAGGCGTTCCTCTTGGCGAAGAAAAATCCAGGTGGCGCCAGTGCAACTTTTTCTAGTCGCACCGCCCCTTCTGCTGTAGGCGCTTGCGCGCGTTTCTTGTGTACATTTCTCCGCGTTCCGCGTCGTTGTAGCGATGTACATATATGTGGACGCAGCCTGTCATTGGGAATGGCTGGCAGGCTGCGTCCGCAGAGCTGCTGCGGATGCCCAAATAGAACTGTCTAACGCGTGTAACAGAGAACGTGTATGCCGTTCGCTTCGACTATAACTTCCAAGGAATATCTTACTCAGCTGTTTCAGGAGCTACCATATTTGAGACGTCAGTGATACATCAGCTCACGGTATCTCACCGTTCTTCAACGGCGCCGCTGAGCAGTGTTATCAGCACTGGACGCTTGTCAAAAAAAAACATAATAACTGCGGGGTGGTAACAAAAAGAGCAACGCATAGTGAGTCCACTATAGGCGAACGCATCGGAGCGCTAGAAAAAAGTGCAGCCGCGATCCTTGCGGCGAGGAGACGCGTTCGGTTTCAGCCGCTGCATTGCCAAGCCACGGCCGTGGCCAAGCTACTACGTTCGCACCACTAGGATACACATTCTAGTTCACTATATCCGCCAGTATAGACGCCGTCGCAGCGAGAAAAATCACTAAAACTACAAAGCATGATAGAGGCATTCGCGACCTGCCTCGTTTCGCACGTGCGGTTCACTATGCAAGCCGCATATTGTTTGTTACTATCGCAACGGCGTCCTCAATACGTTGGAAATAACGGGCAAAATGGTATGCAAGCTTCCCGTACGTAGGATCTTTCAGTTAATTTCATTGGGGCGCCATCAAACGTCATAGGGCGAGTGAAACATGGTCCGGTGGCCCCGCGAAAATCAAGTTGAGTGTAGGCCTCCAGTTTATTGTATTTTGAGTTTTCTCGGCTGATAACTTCGAACTGTGCACCCCTATCGCTGCCGTTCTTGCTGCACTAATCTCTTCAGCCTTAAGTCTGCGCAACCCGCAAGCAAAAAATGTAAAACAGTGAGAACTGGAAAAGTGTTAGAGGACCCCTTTAAGCGCGAACTGTAAATATTTAGCCGTTGTACATTTTGGCACTAACAATTAACTTAGAACGACTTATAATAGTGATACTATGATATAGCATAAAATATTTTATATTAACAATATTTATAAAGGTAGCAATCAGAATCGTGTGCGTTTGTTGTTTGGATAAATTCGCAAACGCCATCACGCCCCGCCACGGTAGTCTAGTGGTTATGGCGCTCGACTGCTGATCCGAAGGTCGCGGGATCGAATCCCGGCCTCGGCGGCTGCATTTTCGGTGGAGGCGAAAATGTTTGAGGCCCGTGTACTTAGACTTAGGTGCACGTTAAAGAAACCCAGGTGGTCGAAGTTTCCGGAGCCCTCCACTTTGGCGTCTCTCATAATTATATCGTGGTTTTGGGACGTTAAACCACAGATATTATTAAACGCCATCACTGACGTCCCCGTGGCCAGGAGGCGCTACTGTGGCTAACACCAAGTACCATGCCCAGTTCCGAAAAAACGAAAGCCAAAACTTATTTCAGGCATCAACCATAGCCCAATATTAGCGAGCGGAATTTCAAGAAGTATTTGTCTCAGTAATTTACAATGGGAAATATTTAAAAAATGTGTTCTCTGGTTTCTACTTTCAAGCGTAATTGGCAAAAGAACGATATCGCCAGCCCTGCCCCGTACACGTATAACTTTAATGGGGGGAAACGGCAGCGTAATCTATAGTATACATTACTTCCTGCTGAACCGAAATTCTGTCCATATTGTTATTGTTCCAGTGACACGCCTGCGAACTGAAGAGTTTGCGATACCTAACCGCGGCAATAGCGTGCCACTGCTGGAAGAACAGAGACTACGTAAGCTATGTTCGGACTAATCAATCGGTCGTTTCATTTAAATGTAGTCCGCAGTAGCATGGCACCCATAAAAAATTGCAGTGGCTTAGTTAGGCTATGCCAGTATATACGTAGCGTGCGCTAAGGTTCAACTGATTATTCTTAGCTCTCCTTGTTATCTAGGATTAGCTTGATTATCATGCTTACTGCTGCTTCAATGGCACGCACATGGTGTACGCGTTATGTGACATGTATATTTATTTTTGTATATGTATATTTATGTATATGTATGACATGTATATTTATTTGCTCAACGCCATTTTTCCACAAAGACGGCTCGGTGGTCAGTGTAGTAACGCGCTGCCGTATATGGCAGCGTCTGAGGCCTGCGCACTCCCTCCGTGATGTCACAGACCTTGCCCGACGGAGAGGGATGCTATCGCCCGTGGCGCAGTTTGCGCGTACATGCAGTGGCAGCAGTGGACACACTCGATCAGTCGACGCTGTACACGCGACAGGATGATTAGAGTGTTCCAGCGTTCCGGTGCGCCAGCTGTGTGACATCACTGCTCCTCGCGCATACGCAGTACGGCTCTTGTACGAGCACGCGAAACCGCTCCGGCTCGGCCAGTGTAGCTAACGGTACAACATAGAAGGCGACGCTAATCCTTGACGCAGGTAGTGGTACTCGCAGATAGGCGTTCGTGTGCACTCGTGTATTCCTTGGGTTAACTTTGTGTTTCGTCGCACTGCGAAGCGAATCTCAGAGGCCAGGTTGAACAAAGTTCGTGGTTGAGATTTACTCCGCCAGGTGCCGCAACGATGCCAGATGCCACCTGCTCCCAAGAAAACCGTCTGCGCTTTCGATGAACCCGATTATTTATTCTGACATTTAATTTGCCCTTATCTTAAGTCAACTTATGCTCCGATTTCATATATATATATATATATATATATATATATATATATATATATATATATATATATATATATATATATATATATATATATATATATTTCATATATATATATATATATATATAATTATGGCGTTTATTGACGGCACTAGTCGACGAAGCACAACGGCGACACTCAAGGGACTCTGAGCGCGAGGAGCGTGCTGTCAGAGAAGAGCCGAAGGGGACGACCCACTAGAGAGCGCCCGAGAGGGCGACCCATTACATAGACTTCCAACGCTTCGCTACAATATATTATATATAATATATATATATATATATATATATATATATATATATATTATATATATTATATATATATATATATATATATATATTTGAAGGTGGCGGCGCGGGCCTCCTGTTTTTGCTCACTGCAATGTTCTCGGATTTCGCGGCCGAAGTTAACGCGTACTATAAACGATGTGTCGAAACATTTTTTGCTTGTTTTAATGCGCATTACAGTGAATTACATCCATGGTTTTTTTATGCCGTCCTTAAAAGGAAGAAAATGTGAGCAAATGGCAAACACGGCCGAAATCAAACAGGTGTGTTAAGTTTGAGGCGCCTTGGCGCCTTTCCTATTTCAAACAGAAACTTCAAAACATTGTCACATATAAAAAAGAGCCTTTGCAACATATATACGGTAGATCATTTTCCTATTAAAGAAGCAAGTTTTTTCAAAAAAGTACATTTTCAAAAAATAAAATAAAATAAACTCCGGTCACAATTTTGACGACAATTTTTTATCGAAGAGTGTTTATGTCAGTGAACACACGGTTTTAATATCATATGTCCTCATTTGCTTTGTTCACGAGATATAACGGGCCAAAATGACCCTTGCTGTGTGTGCTCACTTCAGTGCGACTGATGGTTGTTATCAGCATGCATTGTGCGTAAATGTCAGTTTTAATTATTCTGCTGCAGCAAAACCTTGCTCTGGTGGCTTTTAGTCAAGAAAAATGTGTTCTCATATTTTATTTGTGTCTAGCGTGTGCGAAAGTGGGCTGCTGTCGCCCTCTAAGGGGCTAACGTGTACTCAGTTTGCAGCCTACAACCTAACTGTAAGTTAAATGAAGACAAATTTATTGTGTAGGAAGTTCAATACATCCAAAGCTCGATATATCTTGCTCTTTCTTAGCCCCTAGTTGATAAAAATAGCAAAAATTACAACATCTCTCGCTAAAGAGGACCATGGGGCGATGCGAAGCCGGAGCACTGGCACGATCGCGTTCCGTTGGTGTTCGTTGGGCATGCTACCGACCTCGGGCATGCTACCGACCTCGGGCATGCTACCGACCTCGCGTCGTGGAACGCGAAGAGGAACGCTACTCGCGTCGTGTCTTTGCTCTAGCCTGGCCGTTAATTCTCACAGGTCGAGCGGGGAACGCGGTCGACAGGCGCGCGACAGGGGGGCAACGTAGGAGAGGAGAGAGAGAGGGAGGGGAGGCGCATGCGCTGGTGCTCATCACGCCGTTGCGCAGGAGAGAATTTCGACATGTCGAGCCCGCATTTCAGAGGAGCGGAGAGGGGAAGTGGAGAGGGGGAAGGGGAGAGGGTGAGTGGGGAGGGGGAGTGGAGAGGGCTTGCGCATGCGCAGTAAGGGTGGTCACGCTGCACATCACCACCACCACCGGTTTGAGCTCCGTCATAAGATGCTTCGCATCTAAACCGCATCTTCCCGAAGAGAACCCTCAGGTGATGCGAAGCATCAGGGGGGGGGGGTTCCGTTGTTTTAATTTCGTAGACGGAGGTGAAACGGTTAACGATGGTCTACCCACTAATTGACGGGACTGTTGCTTCCATCACACTTCATCGGATCACCACACTTCATCGGAAGCATCAACGGAGTCAAGTGGAGTCAACCGAAGCAAGCGCTGCATTGAACGCGCGCAGCGCTCTACCCGCTTTATATTCGCACTTGAAGGAGAGGAGACTAGAGGAGGAGAGTAGCGCATGCACCGCGAGAGCAGAAGCGAGAACGCAGGAGAAGCGCAAGCAGGTGGTAGGAGGGAAGTGGAGAAAGTAACGCGCAGCTGTTGGGGAGAGGGAAGGAGGAGAGTTGCGCATGCGTAGTGTGAGTGCGGACGCCGACGCCGACGCCGCGGGACATGTTACCGCTATAAGATGCTTCGCATCTAAAACAAGTGATGTACACAATTGTGTACATAGCGTCTCAAAGCAAGCAACCGCCATGCAGCACCTCACCTGGCATCGGAATGAAACGCCCATCAAGTTCGCTGGTTTTAGGCAGAAAGTTGATTTGCATGCCTCTATAGCTTAACCACTTCAGGACCACCTACACAAACCGATCGCAAGCCCATGTAATGTAACGTCGCTGTTCCCTTTTTACTTATCAGTCGAACTAGGGCGGCTGTGATAAGATATAAACTTCGCCGGCCAAAACTGAACGAGTTGCCGCCTTTGCGTCTTGCTTCACTGCTCTGCTCAGTAGATGTGCGAGGCAACCAGTATGCGTACGACTTCCACGAGAGTGGGCTTTACCCTTTGCTTAGAAGCTTGGAGGTAGAAACCCCATGAAGAATAATTATGGTGATAACGAGAAACAAAGCGTGGCATTAAATGTGAAGCTCATAGCGTTGCGAAGACAATTACACGGCTTCTTATGCACTGCCCTAACGCGACTTGAACGTGAAAGCCATCTTTTTCTTCTCAGTCGAGGGTATTCAATGCGCGTACTGAGCGCATTCGAGTGAATGCGCACACTGAGCGAATGCGTGCACTGAGCGTAGCCAGATTTTTTTTTTTTTGGGGGGGGGGTGGGGGGTCAGCCTACATTCATAGGCGTCCGGAGGGGGTGAAAGGGGGGGGAAGCTGCCCCCCCCTTGGAATTTCGGATAATATTTTTCTATGCAGTAGCAATAAGCTACACAGCTTGATTAGCACACTCAGGTCCCGCATGTCCGTGTGAAATGGCCTTTGTGATTACCAGTCAGCTTTGCATGTTTCCCTATTTATTAATCTTGCCGGTCATGTCACGGAGTGAAATAAAGGCTACCAGTGCTGGATGCCCCCCACACGGATGCACCCCCCTGCGAAAAGTTCTGCGGACGCCCTTGCATACATTATGCATGTTCGTGCGTGAATTAATACATATGCAGCAATACTGCATGTTGGGGAGGTGTTCGACCCCCCTGAACTTTTTCAATTTTGCATATATATATATATATATATATATATATATATATATATATATATATATATGTACACGCGCACATACAAACGCACGAACATACATAAAGTATGGTTGAACCCCCCTTCGCCCGAAAAAAATTTCTGGATGCGCTACTGGCGCTCAGTGTGTGCATTCCATAACGAAATTTCTGCGGGCTCGCAATCGTTTTCTCATATCTTAATACCGATTACGTGGAATACACAGGATACACATTATTTACAGGACGTCTTGTCGCGTGTTCTTATGGCTGGGATGCAGGGGCGTAGCCAGAAATTTTTTTCGGAGGGGGGGGGGCTTCAACCGTACTTCAAGTATGTTCGTGCGTGCGTTTGTATGTGCGCATGTATATATATACACGCAAGTAAAACTGCAAAATTTCGGGGGGGGGGGTGAACCCCCCAACCCCCCCCCCTCCGGCTACGTCCCTGCTGGGATGTTTCTGAACCCCCCCCCCCCCTTCTCCTCCCCTGGCTACGCCAGGGCTGAGTGCCGCAACGCATTCAAAATTCGCGAGGTGGTGAGGTCGAACGTTGTCGCGATTGTCACTGTATGGCCATCACCAATCTTCTCTGTCGTTCGCGAACGTGTAGCGCCGACCATCCGTGAAAAGAGGCACCACGAGAGAAGCGTGAGCGTGGTTCCCAGCAGGTGGCGATACCATTCTCAAAGCCCGTGTCTTTACCGCAATTTTAAAACAACGGTCTAGTGAGGACTCACCCTCTGTTCGTAAAAATTTCAAAAATGAGAAGAAAAAAGACATCATAAAGAAAACGAAAACAGACGGCGCTGGATATTTCTTCGAACTTATTTAAGTTTTATAACGAAGGACTTGCCTTTCTGCAGGCCTGCAATGCCTACAAGCCTGAAAGATTTATTTGATGACAACTAGTAGTCGCTACACAGAATTTTTTTTTTTCATACCGAGCTGTGGGGCTTGAGCGTCTTAGGGGCATAGTATTGTTCCTGATGCGGGAAGTGACTCTTTTTGGCATTTAATTAGGCAGGTTTGGCATGCCGCCGTTCGCGCGTGCATTGTTAGGTTATGACCATTGTGTTCGCACGAACGGCAACCGTCGACTCAGCAAAAGAGATTGGGACAAGGAGGACTCCTCCTTCTCACCCCCCCCCCCCCCCACTTCCTCATCCTGCATCCCTGCGCTTGCCACTTCTTAAGCGTTTTCAGCTTATCACACATATCTGATCGCAACCATGCTTCACTTTAGTTCGCATCGGACAGCCTAACTGTGATGACAAACTTATATTTTGACCCCCGAAACGGGGTACGAACGTGTAAGTCGGATGGAATAGTAATGCAAATAATCTAAGCGACGCACATTTCGATTACCACATTCCTGTAAGATTAAACTACTGTGCCAACTTGAAGCATCAACTCCAGTGGTGTGGACGCATCGACTCGATTAGCAGGGTTCATTGGCTCGAGCCATGCCTTCTTTCCGCAATCTTTCTCCACGCTATAATGTAGAGATAGAAAAGAGACAGGGGCGGCGCCAGAATTTTTTTATAGAGGGGGCGGTACTCTCAGTACCCCCAAAGCGAGATGCTTTGGGGCTACTGAGAGAGGCTGAGAGAGGCGGTGAGCTTATGCATGCGTTCTGTTTTGATTATCTTTGCTTCTTTTTTTTTGGAGGGTGGGGGGTGAGGTGGCTGCCACCCATGAAGAAGGAGAGAGCACGACAACGAGTCAGAGATGTCTACCATGCAGACGAGTGTTCAGTTTGCTACCCTACACCGGGAGTATATTTCCCGGCGTGGGGGGGGGGGGGTGAGGGGGTTCAACCATACTTTATGTACGTTCGTGCATGCGGTTGTATATGTGCCGTATATACATATGCAAAACTGGAAAATTTCTGGGGGGGGGGGGCGCTTAACCCCCCACCCACCCAGGGGCGTAGCCAGAAATCTTTTTCAGGGGGGGGGAGGGAAGGGTTCAACCATAATGCACGTTTGTGCGTGCGTTTGTACGTGTGCGTGTATATATCCGCAATCAAAATTAAAAATTTTCGGGGGGATTTGAACCCCCCCAACCCTCCACCCCCCCTTTGCTACGCCCTTGGGGGACTTAGAATAGCAAAAGAAGGAGATTGACAACTGCGCGCACGGAACCGCAATTGGCGCCTGAGGCCTCTGTTTCTCAAAAGCTGCGGTATAAGCTCAAAGAGCCTTCCGTGCCGTCGACAGATACGCCAATGTCCAAGAACCTTCACGAAATTATGAAAGTGTTCCACTACATATGCAAACCGGGGGACTGGATATAATGTAGTACGCTGTAAAAACAACCGACAGCCTTTCCGACTGGCTCGAAACGATTCATTTCACAGGTGACTGCGGCGCAGGTATGCCACCGTTCGCCGATACCGAACGCATTCGCATGCGTCACCGCTTTCGGCCAGTCAGGTGCGGAGAAAAGAGCGCTGATTAACGACGTAGACCGCGCCCTTTCATTTTAATTCTCGTCATTACCGCCGACGGCGCTGACGGCCCGTCAAATGTGACACTCTCCGGTATTGCCCGCGAGATAGATAAAAAAATTAAAAGAAAGAAGGAGGTTGCAGAAAACGTGACGATACTGGGCAAGTAAGTTGCACGTGCAAAAAGTGGACGCGGATATACCTGTCGGACACGTCTCTTCGCTTACCTCACATCGTTATGAATAATGTGAGCGTTAACGCTGCGCCGCGGACTGCATATTCGATGATGGGCACAGTCATGCGAACGGAAAAACCATGTCAGGTGCCTTTCTATAACGCTCCGTCCCTTCTCGTCCTCCCTGTCTCTATTTGCGAAACATGCGCACGTGTTACTGTATTCTCTCAATTTGCAACCTCTTCACTTTGCTGCTTACTGTGTCACGCCATGTGACCTTTTCATCTGACATTGCGAAAGCCACATAGGATTCAGAGAAAAGAATATACCTTTATAGGGTTGTCTTGTTATAATGTATTGGCTCCGTTGCTCTTCCATGCACGAAGGCGTGGGTTCGGTTCACGAACACGGCGGCTACGTTTTGATCACTGTGACCTGCAATATCGCCCGTTTACTTAGACCTACGTGCACCCTAAAGAATCATAGGTAGTCCAAATTAAACCGCTATATACGCGTGCCTCATAAATTGGCACGAAAGCCCCAGAATTGCTTTTATATGCGTACTAGTATATAGGTAAACACCAAAACATGGTGGACTTCACGACTCTGTTATAAAACTGCTAGCATCTTTCCTTGCCAGGAAATGTTCACAAGAATTATATATCGCTCCAAATTTCTCGTTTTGGAATTTAACGCTCATGCCACATCATATGAGCGTTGTAACGCTCATACGCATGTAACGCGATGTAACCTCGTTCGCTTTTGTCTTGTTTGCTTGCGCAACAAATATGAGGAACATACATTAACTAGCTCGCTTATCTGCTCTTCTGTAACCTCTCTTTTTAAGACTTGGTCAACAATTTAGAACGCCAGGTGGGCGCTGCGAATATCTGTGACCTCACTGAGAATTGTTGTGCGAACTTCGGAGTATCTTATTTTATTTTTCATGAAGAAAGAGAGAAACGAAGTGGAAAGGCAGAGAGGTTAACCAAGCTTTCGCTTGCTTCGCTACCGTACACCTGGAGGGTGGGAGGGAGGAAGGGGAATAATGTATAAGATAGAGAAGAAAGAACATGAGTAAGAACCGTAACATACAAGTAAGAGAAGTAACATACAATACGAACTCACGCTGGTAGTTCACAGACGCTCGTGAAGACCAATAGACTTCAAGTAGCACAATAGAGCTTTCGTGGCGTCGTGCACGCACGAAACCGTGGCCCAAGGTTCCAGGATCTTGTTTTCTGATAGTGGTGCTTTGGTATCGGCATGATGTGCCTTGTGCAACGTCTGTGGTTTTGATCCAAAACCAAAGCATATGTCCTTCCTTATACTGTCTTGCTTGCAGTTATTAAAAAGATACTTATCATGCTGCTCCGAGACGACTCGAGGGCACAGCCTTTGTGAAATGAAAATATAACGGGACCGTAAAGTGGAGCGTTGTCCGCAGTGAAATCCTTCGAACCACTGATGAACCCATTCAAGACGAATGTCTTGCATAGGTTCAGCAGCGTTTCGAAGGATTTCATTACACGGTCAGCGCTGTTGTGTACTTCATTTCTTTCTACTTCTTATCCATGTTCGTATCGTTTCTGCCTTCATCAAGTTCAGCATACCAAACCGTATGCATCCCGGCTTGCCTGCCTGCTATTCTATCTGAGTATATAAAAACGCATGCGTCCTCATAAAGCAACAGGACTGGCGTGCACAGAGGCGCGCGCACTGCGGAGTTGTACGGCTACATGGTGTACACTTTCGAGGCCTCTTGTCAATACCACGAAGAAGGAAAGTCAGCTATTCCGAAACAGAAAGGACGACATAGGCAGGAGACAGAGACCGGAATTAGAAGAATAACGGCGTCATTAGCCAACAAAATGCGATACCGCAGCTCGCTTATACAGGTCAAAGAATTCTGCTGTCACGCGCATCCGCCAGCAACCCCCCCCCCCCCTCTTCCCGGATCAAAAGTGGCGTGCCACGCGACCACCACCACGAAAGGCCCAATAAGAAATCGACCACACCGACGCTGTTATTTGCACAATGCGCACGCAACGACGGATCACACGCATTACGTGGTTCAAGGCACAGGTTGACACACCACCGCACACTGGTGACTCCTATGTAAGTTAATGTAACACCGCCCCTTCGTGCATCTGACTGACTCCGGTAGCACGACCACTAGAGATGGCACAAGTCTCTTGTGAGCTAGAAGTTCGTGTACTTAGATTTATGGACACGAAATAGAAAACGAGATGGTCAAAATTTCCGGAGCCCTCAACTACGGCGTGTTGCGGTTTTGGGACGTAAAAACCCAACAGTTATTATTATTCGTTTTTTGTGAAAATGATCTTAGTTCAAGGTACCCGAGCCGAACCCCCCCCCCTTTCCCCTCACCACGCCTTCTAGTTCTTTCCGGTATTCACTGAGTCGCACACAGGTGCGTAGGTCATCTCAACGTTCACGGTCTCCTGATCCGATTTCACAGAAAGAAAGAAAGAAAGAAAGAAAGAAAGAAAGAAAGAAAGAAAGAAAGAAAGAAAGAAAGAAAGAAAGAAAGAAAGAAAGAAAGAAAGAAAGAAAGAAAGAAAGAAAGAAAGAAAGAAAGAAAGAAAGAAAGAAAGACCACAAATACGGTGCTTTAACCCTTTCCGCACCTCACGTCCTTTCGTTCTCACTCGATAACGACACGCGCGACCCGGATGTGCGACACGCGAGGCCCGAAGAGACAACGCCAACCAAGAGCGAAACCGCAAATAGTATAAAGTCGTTGAAACGGACAAACGGTGCTGGTCTGCTGGGAAAGAGCGGAAGGGGCCCTCGAGGACGGACAGTGAGTGAGGGAAAGGAAAGAGATCATATGTAGGACAAGTGGGTAGGTGTTACATGAGAGCAGGGGAAAGAGTGCGGAGGGTTAGGGAATGGGTTGGGGAAGTGCGGTGAACTACGCGGCAAGCGAGAGTGGAAATGGGAAAGGAAACGCAGGGAAGAGGTGCCACCTCTTCCCTACCTCTACTCCTCCTTAACTGCTCCCTAGGATATAGGCTATAGCCGGGGGAGCAGTTAAAGATCAGGGAATGGAAAGAGTAAAGTGGAAGGATGAGGAAGGAAACACGAGAAGGAAAGAATGCAGTGGTGTGGGGAAGTTTCGGTTGAGAGTAGGGAGAGTTGGGAACAGTTGGGGAGGGGAGAAATGGGAAAATTGGGGATCTTGGCATTGTAGGCGAGAAGGAACGGTCAAAGGTGTGTAGGGAAGAGGTGGGCGAGTGTAAGGGCCAGCTGCGAAAGCGATAAAACAATAGGGAGTGCAGGAAATGGGAGGAGAAAGGGATGATGCACCTCCCGAAAGTGGGGAAGGAGGGTATAGCGTTTGGGGAAACGACACCGAGAAGGCAAAGAGAGCATCTGCGCACATAAAGGCGATAGAAAGCACTCGCTCTTGCTCCCACACTAACGAGCACGAACGCACGCACGGCACCAGAAAAAGAGCCGAGTCGTCATGGCTACGAAGCGTCCGGGCTGGGTCCAAACACACAAGCCTAGGAGGCGCTGCCGAAGGAAAAAAATACTGAACCCGCTGACCGCCTCACTCGCGTCGCTTGCCCTGTAGCGGGAAATAAGCTTCGGTGGGGTCGAAGGAAACGTCGGCTGCGAAGGCTCTACTACGTCACGTGTCATTGTTTTTGTGAGACGCTGGCAGCTCTCGGCGTAGGAAAAAAGTTAGCGGCGCTTGAATTTCCAAGTGTTCGTGTTCCCGGTGCTCGCGTTACCGATTTTCCATAGCGAAACCGAAGTTCTGGCGCTTAGAGAAAATGAAGCACCGAGTTTCTGTCAAATATAAAGAACGTAGTTGTTCCTAAACCTGTCAGGAATATTGGAGTTTGCACGCACCACCGCAAGTTCCGTTCGGCTCTTACTTTTGAAGTTGTCTTTTCGGCAGATGTGAGACCGCTACAGGAAAGAAATTTCCTGTAGAAGAAGTTTCCCGGCATCAGACGTTTGCACGAGAAAAAGTGACGTCGAGTCAACGCTACAGCGTATTGCAGAGGCTTCGCAGTGAGTGCTATCTCGCGATTTTTTTTTTATTTCTCGTTATTCGACCACGTGTGCTAAATGGACGTCGAAGTAACTGTCGGACACAGAAAGGACGTCGACATTAGTGAACGTCATTCCCGGTGCCCCCAATTTTCCACAGCACGCCTCCGCATACCTCGTACCGACCAGCGTCCACTGCGGCAGCTCGACTGAAAGTGCGAATTGTGCCGTCAGCGCGAACATGGAGGCACGGCTTACGGATAGGCTGCCCATGCTGCCGGGCTACTCCTTGCCGGTTGTGGTGAGTACACGGTGTACAGTTGTAGTGAACGTTTGCGGTATTTACGCATTTACAGATGGCATGCCTCTGAGGGAATATTCCGTTCAAACGCCACCTTTGAAGAACTCTCTGTAAATGTGTGATATTCACACAACATTATTTCAAGGAACTCGGTATTCTATTGCAAAAAAATAATGTCATAATACGTTGATTTGTTTGTTTTATAGTAAGCAGTCTTAAGTAATTTGTGATTAAATATCTATTAAACCTGAAATCATTCATGTTATCTTTTTTTGCAAAAATAGGATTAAATCTAAGGCTAATGTATAGTGCAATATTGTTTTCGGTTGGGTTCATTTCGAACGAAGAAAAATTTGACTTTTCACGTAGTTCGCGGAAAGCGGCACGTTGAACTACTCGACCGTCGGACCTGGCAGTACCTTAGGCAAAGTGACCACATGCAACAATAAACTGCAAAATGAAGTTGAATGAAGACGCATTTATTACGCAGAAGGTTCGATTCATCCAAAGCACAATGCATCTTGCTCTTTTTTAGCCACTCGTCGGCACAACTAACAAAAACAAGTAGGGGTGTGAGAATAGTGAAATTTCATCTCGAATCGAATTCGAATCGAATAGTGCCGAATAGTGGCCAAAAATATCGAATCGAATATCGAATACGAAAGATTTTATTGAAAATTGAATGCAAGAACAACTGTAATGTTGTGTTTCATCGTCATGAGTGCTCCGGGCCCAAAAATCTTCGGGCGCCCATTCACAGCAGCGTTTTAACTGTGCGCCGGAACGATGGGAGTTCCTGAACAAGTGGTGTTGTGAGGCAGCGACGCAGCGTGAACAAATTTGCGCATGTGAAGCCATTCACCGAAGGTTTCGCGGGCCCAAGTCGGGATGTTTTACGGCGTTTGCAGCATACGCGACCGAAGAGCACAAGAAGTCCGGGCTTTCGTTTCGGAAGCGAAGTTGCGACGGGATTGACAGTTTTCTCGTGTGTGTTTTTTACGTGCTAAAATGACATGATTAGAGCTGTGCACGGGCCGTATTTCCGAGCCCGAGCCCGGACCGGGCCCGCTGACTTTGTCGAAGGCCCGCCCGAGCCCGACGGCAAAGGGCTGCGAGCCCGCCCGGCCCGGCCCGACGTACGAAAACACAATCCCGGGCCCGGCCCTGCCCGGCCCGGCTTTTTGAAGCTTCGCTGCGAAAACAAAACATCGTTTTCCGGTAATTTGGTGTTTTATTGAGCATAGCAAATGTGATCAAACGACACACGACGAACAGTCTCTATTACACAGATTACAAATTGTCGTGCAAAAACAGCAAGCAAGTAGACGGCCTCATGCCAGCAACAATAGAGTTCGCTTGCCAAAGCCGTCACGTGTATGGGGTATGCCCATGCAAGCGTAAGCTTGCACGAAGGCGATCTACGCCGGGTCGCTCGCGCTGTCGCGTACATTTTCACTCGTATGGGATTTGGCCTTAAATCTAACGCGAACAGTCGCGTGGCGCCGTTACTAGCTCAGGTGGTGTTACTTCTCTGTTTGTCGGAGTGCAACAGAGGCAGTGCTTTACCTGCTCCCCTTTTGTTTAAAGTAGCAAATGGTAAGGAAAAGCGGTAAAGGGCGGTCGCGAAAAAGGCGCTGTATGCGTGCTGGAAAACGATTCCCGCTCATTCTCTATATTTCGGGCTTGAGTCGGGCTTCGCGCCGGGCCCAAGCCCGGCCCGATAAAACTCCAAGTAGCCCGAGCCTAGAGTTACTGTATATTCTACCTTTAGGTAGCAGAGTTGCGCATTTGTCTTCCAGACGCCGCTAGCAACCATGCGTTGCGGAGAAGCTGACGCTCGGGCCAATTTTTGTATTTTTCGACGCCGCCGCTCAGCGAACTGGATAAACACTTGTCATCGATAATCAATGTTTATCGCCGATGTTCGACACACCAGACATGTTAATCGGCGACACGGTAGGCATGTCGCCTGCAAAAACGGAGTGCGACTTCACCGCATAGCTGTGGTTGCTAGCCAGACCTATGCGCAACTCTGCTACCTAAAGGTAGCATATACAGTAACTCTACCCGAGCCCGGCCCGGGCCCGAGGTGAAAATACGTCGGCCCGCCCGAGCCCGGCCCGCGGGCCGGGTCGGGCTTTCGGGCTACCCGGAGCCCGTGCACACCTCTAGACATGATCTCCTTTAAAATAAACACATGCTCGCCTTTGAACCAAGATATCAGTCAAAATTTTAACGAGAGGCCGACTGTAACGACGTTAATGTTACTTTTAGCCACCTTACCCTAACCAAGTTGCACCATTGACCTCTGTCGCATTTAAATATTCGTCGTGTCGAATTATTCGAAACTTCGAATACTAGCTATTCGAAAGTCGAATCGAATTATTCGATTAGGTATTATTCGATTCGAATTCGAAACCGAATATTCGCACAACCCTAAAAACAAGTACTGTACAAGCGTCTCAAAGGGATGTTCAGAAAGATATAGGCTACACAATTATTTGCGTCGCACATATGGACTATTTCGCTGTAGGTATTATCCAGTGACGTCATCCAAGCATCCATATTTGTTTTACAGTCAGCGCAGTGAAAATCTGCGCTCTAGTCGACCTGACTACCTCCAGGAGCACAGACAGTGGAAAATAGTAATCGTATACAACCAAATCGCACATTTGCGTGACGTCAACACTTCCGTATGCGATCGGCAACAGCGCTCGAGAAGCTTGAAATGTACGAATGCACCCAGTCAAAATAACGCTCAGCCGACGAAAATGGTTGCGCCGAAAAACAGAAGTAAGCACACGTACTATCGGCGCCAAATGAAACCGTCTAGTCGACACCATGGACATGCGCAGTGCTGCAAATAGGGGTGCTGCGCGCCTGCGAATGGTGACGCCGATAGTACACCGATAGTACAGCGCTTACGCCATTATCACTGTAAAATTCTGAACTCGTCGGGAGGTGGTGTTCGTAGCGACTAAAAAAAAAAAAAAAAGAAAACACGCGTACAGCAGAGTTGACGCGCATCTCATACATGACACGTGATTAGCGGTCAAGTCACCGATAACTGGCCCCGCTTAGACGTCATCATATATGATGTCATACGTGCCCTATCCACCATCTGCCATCCCCAAACGCACTTGTACACCACAGAGGTAGTACAGACTCTAGAGGGAAAAGCTCCCCGTAGGGCCCATTTATTAGAATCTCCGACCACAAGGGCGCCGCCATTACCGTGCCGTGCGAGCGTCACGAGCCGGACGCGTGCTAGACTTGACGGTGGAATTCCGTTTCCATCGTAATTATGTAAGTGAGCTCACGTGAAGTAGAGTTGCAAGTACGTGTCAACAGAAAGCGCTGACGACGACGCACTGCGACTCAACTCAGTCAGAACACGCGCAATCGGCCGCGATCTTGAACTCAACTGGATATGGTGGCGCCATCTAGCAAAAGTGCCTACAAACGCATCCTCCTTAGCCGTGAGTTCCGCGCACAGTAATATGCCTAAATGGCCTTGAATAGCGCTAATTTTAGCCTATGTGTAAATAAATGCAAATGCAACAATGACAAAGGTACGCCAATGGCGGTGTTCTTGTGGTCGACGTTCTTTGGGCGCAGCTTTTCCTCTAGACTGTGGAGTCTATACTAGCCCTGTGTTGTACACGAACGCCATCAAGCAACACGACTGCAGCCAAACTGCCATGCAAGCCCTGAATAAGCTTCGAAGGTGCTGCCCCCCCAGCAAGCATTTGTTTTCAACCTGGGCTACACAACCCTGCCGGTAGACCGTCTTTGTTTAGGCATCAAAGCCCCATGTAATCGATGAGGATTACGCCCGGCTACCTTCCGGCTCGGCGGAAGTCCTATGACGTTCATCACAGCTCCGGTAATGTTTAGTGCCATATTAGGGTGATTTGTGGCTGTCGATTACTACCACATCATTGCATGATGAGCTAAGTATACTGAAGCGGCGTTTCGGACCGATCGATTCACCTGTTTGACAGGTTTTTGCAGATAAACCCGTAACTTATTTCTTGGGGGCCTTATTAGGAGTGCGTTTAATGCCCGTCTAGTGGCGCTGTGGTCTTCATCGCGTTTCACCTGGGTTCATTAAGGCGAAAGCCTTATATGCCTCTTCAAAGCAAAAAAAAATTGATCGTCGGCGTCCCGCGGCGTCGGCGTCAACACGAGTGATGTAAAATCATCATCACGTGATGACGTCATCATGGCGTTACAGATCGCCAAAATTTGTGACATCGTTATGACATCGTCGTTTGGTCATAGGTGGGCCGATCACGGAGGCAGTGCAAGACCAGGTGAGGTGCAGAAAGCTTGCAATGCCTCCGATCCTAGAGGCAGTGCAAAACCACGTAAGGTGCAGAAAGTATTCGGAGGGGGGCGGGGCAGGAATTCATTGACTGAGAAGGAAAAGATGGTTTTCGACTTCGAGTCGTCTTAGGTGAATACATAAGGAACCCTGCGAGTTTTTGGCCTTGCTACTGCGCTGTGCTCTCGGGATACACGAGCCAAGCGCCCTGGAGAATAAAATCAGCTGGTTTTGAAATGCATGGCCGGATATGGCTAGTCGGTCAAATATTGTCTTACGTTTAAGGCGATAAGTTGGGCTAGTTGGCAACGTGAATAATAGGACATGTTTACTAGCGAAAAAGACGTGGACGAGAAGAAGGAATACAGGTCCTGTATTCTTTCTTCTCGTCCACGTTTTTCTTTCGCAAGTAAACATGTCCTATTATTCAAATATTCTCCTAGCGAAATCAGAAGAGCATAACAAGAAACACCGTTAAGAGACTACGCATTGTACATGTCAGAAGATAAACGAAGACGAAGAACATTCATGTATGGAGCGTTAATAAGACAGCATGCTTTCATTTCAAGTGTCTATATAGTGGTTAATTTTGTTCCATTCAGCTCCTTGTTTCCTCGCATTCTTTCTTAACTACGCTCATTACAATAGGGTCAGAAGAAAAACAAGACGAAGAAAGAGAATAAGATTACGAAGAAGAACACGGCCTTCGCCTTCGAGTCGTCTTAGGCGAATGCGTGAGGAACTCGGTGACTGACCCGCCACTGTGGTCTAGTGGTATATGGTGCTCGACTGCTGACCCGAAGCTCGCGCGATGGAATCCCGGCCGCGGCGGCTGCATTTTCGATGGAGGCGAAAATGCTTGAGGTGCGTGTACTTAGATTTAGGTGCACATTAAAAAACACCAGACGGTCGAAATTGCCGGAGCCCTCACGCCGTCCCTTGAAATCATGTCGTGGTTTCGGGATGTTCTCTCTCGGATGCGACTCGTCCTCAAGAAGCACAGAAACACTGGTCCATATGGTTGTCAATGTATCGTGTCACTGCGTGGCATAAATCTTGGGCTTTGCCTAGCCATCTATTTCTCTTGCATCTCTGTAATGGCTGTTTTCACTCCGCTGTACCTTCTGATATATCTACAGCGTAATCAACCTCGCGGTGAACTATCTGCATGGAGTCTGTAGTGGCTGAAGTAAGGGCCGTAGTTTATGGAGTCAACGTCATCGAGGTATCGCTAATGGGCTACAAATGAACTTGTTTTGAACTGAACCTCATTGCAAGCCTCGTCTCGGCCAAACGCGGTAGCAGAAATCATGAACAAAAATTTTTGAGAAAGAACGGAAACAGGCAAAAACAGGCAAGTTCCCGGCCGCGGCGGCCTCATTTTCGATGGAGGCGAAAATTCTTGAGGCCCGTGTGCTTAGATTTAGGTGCATGTTAAAGGACCCCAGGTGGTCGAAATTTCCGAAGCCCTCCACTACGGCGTCTCTCATAATAATATCGTGGTTTTGGGATGTTCAACCCCAGTACTTATTATAGCAACCATATTCAACAACCCTGGCCGCGGTATATGTTTGTAAATGCGTCCTGCAGAATCCCGCAAGGTGGCGGAGAGGTTATGAAAGGGATAATTGGCAACCACCCGTTCGTAGCACGAAGCCACAATGAAATCCATACGCATTTCTCAGAAAAGAAAGCTTCTAGTTGAAGAAAAATTGGTCGTGGTCCTTCCCCTGCCCAGGACGAATTTTTCTTCAACTAGAGGCTTTCCTTTCCGAGAAATCCGTCTAGATTTCCTTGTGGCTTCGTGCTACGAGCGGGTGGTTGCCAATTATGCCTTTCAGTATGGTGGCTAGAGGGGATAAATCCCCATCTAGCCACCATACTTTCAGTATACATTTGTGTGCGAAAACTATATATACTCACGGGCAGGAACTCATTCCACTCCTTGGTGCTGTAAAGCTGGTACCACACGTCAGTGATCGCAGCTCCCGCGAACGACACCGTGAGGCACTATCCGCCCTCCTTCAAGCACGAGAGCACGTTGCGGTACGCCCACGCCCGGTTTCGCACGTTGTGGACGGCCATGAACGAGTACACCCGACCGAACTGTCCGTACGCGTCCACGATGCGACTGGCACCGTCGGCCTCTTCGCTGGCGTCGCAGTCGATGTTCAAGACGTCGTAGACGACGTCCGGTTGTCGGAAATACGTGCTGGCGTAGTCCAACATGGCCACAGACTTGTCGGTGGCCACCAGGCGCGAAGACGCAGTCTAGGCAGGAGGACTTTCGTCGTGAAGTTGGCCGATCCGCATCCGACTTCCAGTTACTGGAAATTGCTCGTCGCTGGCCGTGTGAGCGGCTCGCTCTGAAGCGCCCTGAGGTTGTCCCGATATTTCTTTCTTTTGGGCCACAGCAGCCACATGCATGGGATCGCGTTCATCGATATCGCTGCCGATACTCCTGCTGACTTGTGGTGGTGACGTTGCCAAAGCCTGCAGCATAGCCCTGTGCCTCGTGAGGCGAGACGTTCGCATGAGGCAGTTCATAGCTACAGAGTCCTCGAGAAGCAGCGATGGCAAAATCCGAGAGTAACACGAATCGCGAAGCGTCCATGAACGAGATATGAACGGTAGCAAGGAACCGCGTGGCCACTTTTTCGGTGTCATTCAGCGGCGCTATCGCATGAATGCTTCCGCAGTTATCTCTGATAAGTCATACTCGCGCCGATTCCAAGCCAACGTGGCTTTACCTTTTTCTCCACTCAGCGGGTGGTGACAGCAGCGCTTTTTGTTGCAGCTGTTGCATACATACGGTTTATTGGCCACCAACGCCACCATTTCACCACCCGCGCGTAATATTGTATAGACCAGATTATTTCTGCTCGCACTCTCGCAACCACGTTTGAAGCTAGCATGCATAACCCTGACCAAGATATGATCAGTCGGCGCAGCCAGTGCTTGGGGCGGCGGGTTTGTTACGTCACAACGGACGGCGAGCGAACACTCGCAGCCAGCATGCGATAAGGACATGCCGGGCATTATCGTGGTCGTATGTTCCACCTGATAAGCCACCCCCTACCAAAGATGGCTGCCACCTGCAAGCGACGAAAATTCTGCTCTGTAGCATGCCCGTGCTAGACCAATTCCATGAACTTTTCTTTGTCTTGAACGTCAGCAGCCAGCGAAGACTGTAATCAAACAATAACAGTGGTGGATTGATTATAATTCATATATGTACAAAAACGCAATAGGGCTTCTTTCCGAAGCTGTTTTGGCGCTGGCGTATAGTCCACCATTGCCGCAGACTTGTCGGTGGACACCAGGTGTCGGCAGGGATGCACAACGGGGGCTCGATTCCGACTTAACCCTGATATTTTTCTCTCTCTTTTTTTTTTTGCATTCATCGAGATTCTTTCGTACGGCGCAGTTTTCGTCAAGGTCACCGCCAACATGTACACGTAAGGCTTTCGCCTTAAAAAGCCGGAGATGTAGCAACTCGTGCAAACAAAGACGGCGCCGATGTCGTGATTGTGCGACAGTACCTTACGGACGATAACGCTGAAAAATAAGACCAGGAGACACCGGATTTCGCTCGATGAAGGCGCGCCGGCGTAGACGGTAGGGGTCACGTCCGCAGTGAAACGTATGTTGTTCTCTAAACCTTGCAAATAATTCTGGATACCTCGCCATGCCAAAATGGTCACGTAGTCTCTTGTACATGCACCGACCGATTGAGTGACGACGAGGTCTTCTTTAGTCTTCTATGTGGAGAGAGAGAGAGAGAAGGAGTACAGGACAGGTAGGGAGGTCATCTAGAGTACGTACAGTTTGCTATCCTACACATGGGGAGGGGAATAAGGGAGTAAAAGAGAGAAAGAGAAAACGATCAGTGCGCACATTTCACAACGCACACACACACACACACACACACACACACACACACACACACACACACACACACACACACACACACACACACACACACACACACACACACACACACACACACACACACACACACACACACACACACACACACACACACACACACACACACACACACACACACACACACACACACACACACACACACACACACACACACACACACACACACACACACACACACACCACACACACACACACACACACACCACACACACACACACACACACACACACCACACACACACACACACACACACACACACACACACACACACACACACACACACACACACACACACACCACACACACACACACACACACACACACACACACACACACACACACACACACACACACACACACACACACACACACACACACACACACACACACACACACACACACACACACACACACACACACACACAGTGCAGTGTATCACAGGTGGTCGCTCAATTCTGTTGCCTTCACGAACTGCAGGAGGGCTCGTGTGGCTTCTTTATCGTCCCTCCAGTAAAAGGCCGGTCATCAAGTATCCTCAAGGCACACTGAAGAGTCCGGCGATGTTGTTCAAAGTGGGGACAGCGGCGCAAGAGGTGATCAATAATATACACAGTTGCAGTTATCGCAAATGGATGAACCCGCCATGCCGATGTGATAGCCGCATGAGTTGGGGAACACTACACCGACCCACAAGACACACGCACCTCTATCTGTATCATCGGTGTTATATACGTTCCTCTAAAACAGGAACGAAGGCTCGTTCCTTCCCCATTTTGAAACGAGTTCCCGTTACAAGTTCCCTTAGTGCGAAGGGAACGCGTTCCAGTTACAATTCGAAAATTGGAACGTTTCGTTACATTAACGTTAGATTTGTTTGTTTTTTTAAATTAATATATAGTGTCGGACAAATCCTGAGTCGATATAAAGTGAGCAACTTAAAGCTCACATCAGACTACGTATATTACACAAATTAGAACATCGCCGTAGCAGGTTATATGGAATGGAAAAAACTTTATTTCGTATCCGACGTGTTTGTGGGCTGGGCTCCCGCCTAGGTGTCGGCTAGAAGGTCTTGCCTCCTAGCGGCTTCCTCGGCCCGCTGGATTGCCCAGAGCTGATCGTCCAGAGTTGAGCTGAGCAGCGCGGCCCGCCAACGCGCGCGGAGGCTGTCGGTGGAGGCCGCATTCTCATCACTGTGTATTAATCCCTGGCATTCCCACAGGATATGTTCTAAGGTAGCTCGTGCTTCGCAATCTTTGCACTGATCGGTCGTGTATATATCTGGATATATAACATGTAGTAGCGCGGGACTCTTATATGACCTGGTTTGTAACTGTCGCCATTGGACAGACTGCGACCTATTGAGTTTAAGGTTATATGGAGATAACAATTATCCAACGAAACAATCCTAGACAAATTTCTTAGAGAGCATTAGATACACTTCAGACATGGCTAACTTTAACATCAGTGCTCGCCGATTACAAGCTCAACACATGTGGCAATTGTCACGTTGGCCTTCAAATGCACAGTCAGGATACTGAGCTTCAGGTGTTCAAATAAAAATTTCCTCGCGTACACCATTATCATTACATTTCTTGCGCAAGAAACCACATCGAAATGAACAATATAAAGGCGTTTAATGTGTACGGATTCAATAGTGCAGTATGAGTGGGAAATAATCTCCAGTATAAATATTCGCAACTTAGTCAAATATCGTGCTTGAACTCCGCAAGAGTTACATCTCGATGCTGATGTCCGACAGACGAACATATTTTCTCGTGAGCACTTCGTTCAGAATGCAGAAGAGCCGTTCCATCGAAGCGCTGGCGGGTACTGCCGTGTTGTACGCAAATCAGAACAAAGTCAAGAAAGTTCGTAGGGGTGATGGCAGGCTTAGCGGGCGCGACAAGACTGTATGCAGCGCTGAATGAATATACGCGTATCGTTTATTGCATGATGACAGAGATGTTTCCAATGCGCCTGCTGTTGAACTGAACTGGGCCGTTGGCCGCGGATATAACTCGAACGTCGAAGCAAGGCCCGTAGCCATAGGGGGGTCTAGGAGCCCCTCACCCCGAAATTTTTATGGAGGGGTAGTTTTACCGAAAATAAATAATAAAAATAGGTGTTTTTCTCAAATAGTCAGGCTTTTCAGCAAGTGCCGCTGCCCCCCCCCCCCCTCCGAAAAAATTCCTGGCTACAGGCCTGGTTGAAGCAAACGTGACCATCGAGGGGACCGGGCAGACGCCACTCTGGCACCCGCGTCCACTGCGTTACGGGCCTCTTCCCCGCCATCCAAGCAACCGGGTGTCAAAGTCAAATGGCTGAGATTTGTCCACAGCTGCCAAAGGAACATGGCTCCAGAAAAACTATGTCTAAGCTACGCAGCCGGCGAGTGCGAACAGAAAGGTCGGAAGCATACGCTGCACGCTGCAAGTCGCTCCCATCCAAGAAACCCAACCAAAGTGTACCTTCGCCACCGTTACGTTGGAGCCCGTGAAGAAGTCCACTCATACGCAGTGGGAGGCAACCGCGCCGTGTTTTAGTGGCTAGCACGTCGGTGTTTTGCCCGCTTTCTGCGGCCGCGAGCGTTCAGTCGGTTCCTGGCGGGTTCGCTCTGCTATCATTAGCGTTCGATACGCGGAGCCATTCGCAGGTGCCTGGGCTTTATTCCGTATCCCCAACGACCACACCTCCATTTTACTATGTCGACAAGGTTACGGGGACACGGAGCAGAACCGCCCAAATACGAATCGAAAAAACAAACAAACAAAAACACAAAAGCGACTTTCGAACTGGCCGAACAAATATGTCAAGAAGGTAAAAAAAGTGCGCCATTTCCTCGCGGTGGTCTTGCAAAGAGGTTCAATGATTCTCGGATGTCAAGTAAATGTTCTCCACGATGTCTCCAGAACGGCGCTTAGTTGATGTCCATACTGGCTCAGACAAATGCAAAAAAAAAAGAGCAAGATATTTCTCCCGCACGCGGTTGGTTTCGGCACCGACGCCATGAACAGAGCGGTAGCTTTACGGGCCTCACGCAGTCGCCCAACCGCCCTGCTCTGCATGACATGCCGCGTACTTGTGTCGGGGTCACATCCGCAGTGACACGTATACGCTGTTCTCTATGCCACGCAACGTATTAATTATTATATTTGTGCGGTTTTGCGCACCAAAAGCCAGCAGATGAATCCGAGGCATTCCAATATGGCGGTCTTCAGATTCATTATTTACAGCCCCGGTTCTTTAACGTACGTAAGCTGAAATCTAAGTAAGCAGGTGTTCTTGCATATCGCCCCCACCGGAAATGTGACCGCCGTGGACGGGAACCGAAACCACGTCCTCAAGCTCAGCTTCAAATCAAGTTTTGTTGGGAACAAATACGAGACACATAGTTACAAAATCATTTCGATCGTTGGCCTGTGTGGTATCGGTCCAGTCCAGCGCACGATTACTATGAAAATAGTTTTAGGGGTAGAGGTGCAGTTTTTAGGTCGACAAAGAGGTGTGCGTAAACAATAGGAGTGTCAATTCTTTACATTTCGTTAGCAATAAAAAAATCTTACTAAATAAAAATCAGTACCACAAAAAGAATCTCTTAATGCGGTACAAGCTAGAAGCACTAAGATAACAGAGTACAGTAAGAAAAATATAATACAAGCCCAGTATGATTGTGTAGCTATAGTAAAGATACCAAATCATGATGCTCGCGAAGTGATAGACGGTATTAATACGGCAATGAAAAATATAAAGTGCCTGAACTAATGCAAACCACAATCCTTAAACGCTCAGAAAAAAATTGACGTGGACTAAGCATCCGTAAATATAGTTTAGTAAACGAATTCTGGATTCTTTAAGCCAGCTTGAACTACATGTGGACTAATGAATGCGATACGAACACTTCTCAGCAGATTGTCTACTCAATCAGCTCAAACTGTTATATGGTTATCTTGTAACCAGCCCTCGAAAGCCTACATACAACCATCGACTCTAGTTTTTTTTTTTTTCTGTCAGAGACGATTGCCGAGGCACGGAACTCTAATAAAGTAGTTCTTCGTTGTGTCCATTTAAAGCATTTAGCGTTTAAAATTTTTAAATGTCGGAGGTCGAAGACCAAAGATGGGCTATCCAGCAGGCCAGGGAGGCTATAGGGAGACAAGGCCTCCTGGTGTCTACCTGTGCGGTCTAGCCCGGACCACAAACATGCCGGATCATGTAATAAAGTTTATTCACTCACTCATTCACTCACTCGGGGCAAGTGAAATATGTGGTTTGTATAGTTTTGATTTATAGGTGGGAAACGCTAATGAAACGTAATTCCAGTCTTCGACCCTGCCACCTTGCTCCGACGATAGAACTGTAGTTTGAAAAGAGAGGGGGGCGAGGGAGAGATGTGTTAATAGAGGATCAAATCATGAAAAAAAGAAGATAGAAGCATGCTAGACTATAGCGAACGAAGGCCAACGCGGCATTTCAGAAGGGGAAAGCGCCGCGAAAACGCTTTCGCGTGTCATCGGCTGGATGAACGGGCGTTGAGGCGTTAAGCTCGCGGGCCAGGCGAGCCTCGATCATTAAAGAGGCAGCACCACTCTAGCTATAGCACGACTTAAAATAGCGAGACGACGACGCCAAGGTCCCCGCCCGTATTGCCGTTTGTACTACGTCTCGCGATCACCGACAGAGCCGCGACAGCAGTGGAGCCGAATCGATGCGGTCCATTTCGGGAGTCAACCGTGGCGGGTCACAGACTCAGCCGAATCTCGGCGCGGAACGCGTTATCTCGCTCGCGCTTCGCGTCGCCTGTAGACTGTGTCACGGGTGGGTGTCGGTGCCGCCATATTGGGCTGCAGCACTCCGTCTTATATCTTTAAAGAGGTGCTGTCACGAAACTTATTTATTTTTACCCTTCACCACTGCATCTGACGTCTGGATAATTTCGGCTCGTGCACGTGCACGAGCACAAATGGCCGTCTAGATTTTACGCTCACCAACCAGCGTTTCGACGACAATGACTTTCTTGCAGTCACTTACTACTACTACTACTACTACTACTACTACTACTACTACTACTACTACTACTACTACTACTACTACTACTACTACTAATAATAATAATAATAATACTAATAATAATAATAATAATAATAATAATACGACACATTACTTGCTAAGTTACCATGGAGGGTGCTTGCTTTTCGTAACGAGTTTCAGTTGTCGCTTTATTTATTTATTTATTTATTTATTTATTTATTTATTTATTTATTTATTTATTTATTTATTTTGCGTCAAATGAAAGGCCAAACACACAAGAAACCAGAAAATGTGCTGCTAGGCGTGAGCATACCCTGCAAAAGTAATTAAAGTAAGTTTTTTAAAACCCCATTTTGGTACCTGCTGTTCCCCGACGTCACAACACGGTATGAGCCACTCGTCACGTGCTCGCGTAGGGTATCGTGACGTTTCCACGGCCGCTCCGCTCCGTCGTTCCGTTGGTGACGCAAAAGCGGCCATTTTGAAAGTTTTGGTACTTGACGTCATCACAACTAGCTATGCTGGTGCGTGAAGTCACCAGAATTTATACAGTAGCCTGACGTTACGATAGTGTCGATGTCAATAGGTGCGCCATGTGAAACTCGACCTTAATGCCAATATAAAATATCTTACCAGCATTTCCTGAGCTTCATACTTGCTGAGAGCCGTCTCTGTATACAGGAGATTTGTGTGGCAAACTCACCTTCAGAAGTTGATGTGGATAGCCCTTTAACAACTAAGCGAACAGTACGTGCTACGACAGATGCATATGCATGAAAACGTTTGGGCTGATGCATTCGACGTTTCATTATCTTATTAATTCACGTCGCGATATGCAAAAATAAGAAAAAAATTGGTTTAACAGCCCAAGACGGCAGCGCCCATGTGTCATATGTAAAATCGTTTATAGCCTCTTGAGGCGCAGCGTCCACATACGTGGACGCAAGTTGTTTTTGCCACTTCTTTGGATTGTAGTGGCCAGGAAAGAGCAAGATAAATTGCGCATAGGATGAATTGAACTTCCTGCATAATCACTGCATCCTTCCTCAACCTCAGTGTACTGCGTATGACTACAGCCGACCACTTTCGTCAAGCCACTACGATGTTCGACCAACGTCAAAAGTATTATTTTTTTCTGCTCTAAATGGTTACAACCTAAAACTCATTGCGCATGCCATTTGAGCCTACGATTTCATTCTTTTTATGTAAAAATGCAGCTTGACTGAATCCAGTATAATATTTATTTACACGCTAATTGGGACAAATTACTAGAGCTCGCACAAAGCAGCATATTACGTCAACTTTCTTTCTTGGAATGTAATATCGAGAGTCTTAGAATTATGCTGCGCGAATTTGACACATTTTGAGACAGTCTATCATAATTATATCCTGAAGGTGATAGAATGCCGAGGCGGGGACATTTGTTGGTCATTCCCTCGATGACTATACGGTGCGAAAGCGGGGAAACCAACCTCGGTAACGCTACATTCTTGGCAGCATGCTA